>NW_020954599.1:36685315-36771757 GCF_900497805.2 Vombatus ursinus | reverse complement strand
CAGAAAAGACCTTAAAGATATCATTGAACCCCCTCACTTTAGAGATGAAGAAACTGAGGCCCAGAGAGAGGAAATGTACTACTGTGGTCATATAGGCAGGGAGGGGGGTAAAGTTGGATCTTGAATACAGGTCCATTGATTCCAAATTTGACCTTTTTTTTCACTGCTCTATGAGTTGGACTACCTGATATTTATGATTTCTTTCATTTCTGAAAAAAAAAATTAGGGAAATCATGACCTAGTCATAATCTGCTATTAGTTCACTTGAATTCAGATGAAGTATCTAGATGGAAATAAAGACCCTTTCTTTTGTACAGAATTTGTAACACTCAATTCTTAAGGCAAATATCACAGGGCATTTATGGTAAATCCAATAAGAGTAAAGGGTAAAGGACCACCTTGGCAAAGCTGCAGTGACATGTGACATTTTGCAGGTGTACTATATACCAATAAGTAACCTAACTTCATATCCCATAAAGAAAAGGAGACAGTAAAAGATCAAGCTTTCCTACCATTTTGCACTGGGTTTTTTTTTTCTAACTGGTGTTTATAGTGTTGGAAAGCTACCCTTAGATTCAAGTCTCTTTTTACCTTAAGATAAGCATTGAATTGATTTGCATTCCAGTAATAACGCCCATAAAAATCACTAGAACTCCTAAAACCAACCTGGCATTTTTTTTGCTCCACTAGCTATGGATCTGATTTTCATTGGCAATAGTATGATCTGAATTTGAAAAGTGATAAAGATGAAACATGAGTCATATGTCAAGAGCCATGCAGCGTAGGCTGGAGTGTGGTGTTTATCTACTATCCTGGATATGATGGGGGAATAAGCCACCTCACATTTTCAATCCATCCCTTCTCCTCTTAATGTTCTCCCTTCCCATTGCAATATTGTTCCCTCCAGCAAGGCCCAGCAGGCTTTGGGGCTTTGTTGATGATTACAGGAATAATTTATTTTTAAATGGATGTTAATCTGATAGAACTAGTCAAATTTTCCCCAAGCTCCAGCAGAAACAAACTTCTTTGTGGCAAGTGTACTGATTCCATCCACTCTTATTGTGATGGGGAAGACAAATTATCCAATTACTAAGCACAGTGCTTTAGGCAATACAAAATAACATCCTGATTAATCTAACTATGTAGGAAAGATACTTCTGTTTAAGACAAGTCTCCTAAAAAAACAACATTGGATCAAGAATAAAGATGAGCCAGATCTGTTTGGAAATACTCACAGATATTTGAATCTTGAATATAGTGTTTCCTTAAGGTGAAAGTGCTGGTAACCATGGCTGCAACAGATTATGTAGTTCCAATTTCTTTTTTATGGGAAAGATAATAAGTACATATAAAGTCATTCATAATGGAGAGCACTGCTACTTTAACTCTAAATTAGCTTGTTTTATTTGTGTCATACGACAGAATACTTATCTCTAACTTGCTTGTCCCTTTGTTAAATAATTAAATGTGTAAATAAATAGTGGGGATTAATAGATTGTCAACACAGATTTACCTTATACCCTTATATATTAAATGCAAAGTGGTTTGGTTGTTTTCCTCCAGTTCATTTAAAAACAATCAAACAGCAACAACAAAAAACAAGCTTGATAATAGGGATGAATGCTGAATACATTAAGTGAGGTTTAGATGGCAGAATCTCAAGTTTGGGGTATGACTTGGCTTCTAAAGGAAATAGAAGATTTGACCATTCAGGGATGGTTGAAGGAGAAGGCACTAAGCAATATTAGTTATTGGTTTCAGCTGAGTACGGCAGGCCCTCAATCCCTTCCTTACTTTTCTGCCAGATAATTCAACAGTTCCCTCTGTGAACTGTGCCTTTGCTGTCTCTGAAACCTTCCTTTCTATTTGAGTCTGTTTCAGAATTCTGGCTTAGATTTCCTTGTAATTGATGTTGAATGGGTAATACTTAATAAAATTTTAAGTTCCTTGAAGGAGAGGATTGTTTTGTTTTTGTCATTATATCTCCAAAGGGTAGCTAAATGGCTCAGTGGATAGAGCACTAGGCCTGGAGTCAAGAATATCTGGGCTCAAATCTGGACTGAGACTCATATTAGCTATGTGACCTTGGGTAAAACATTTAGCCTCTGTTTGCCTAGGAGGCAGGTAGGTGTCTCAATGGACCTGGAATCAGGAAAGCCTGAGTTCAAATCCACCTTCATACACTTACTAGCTGTGTGACCCTGGGTAATTAGCTTAACCTCTTTTTGCAATAGTCCACTGGAGGAGGAAGTGGTAGACCACTCTAGGATCTCTGCCAAGAACACCCTATGGGAAGAATGGTCCACGGGGGTCACAAAGAGATGGACGTGACTGAATGAATGACCAGGCAACAACAACTTGTATCTCCATTATCTGGCACAATGCCTTACAAATTGTGAATACTTAATAAATGTGCATTGACTTCAGTTGAATATAATTCAAAAGTAAAGATGTGGCTAGATAATGGTCATGTGAAGAAAAAAAAAATAGTGTTTCTCAGGTAAATATATGTCAGGATTGTGACCTGGCAGTCAAACTAGTCCACATGGGGTCTACAACGAGAGACAGTGGTACTGTTGTATTCTGCCCTGATCAGGCCAGATTTGGCCTGGTGTTCAATCGTGTTCAATTCTGGGCATGATGTCTAAGTTGTAAATTTCTTCCCAAAAGAGGACCAAAGTGTCTAGAATATATAGACATGTTTCTGAGAATTTATGGAAGGGACTTGGCATGATTATCTTGTGAAATGAGAAGAAATGATGTGGGGAGAGGTTTCAAATAAACATTTAGAAAATAATTCTTAAAATAAGGTATATTAATAGTAATTAGAAAGCAGATGTGCCAGTATTCTTTTGAATCCCACTCTATAAATGAATTAGGATGTACAATATTTCACTGTAAAACCCTGTAGATATGTCTCAAATTAACTTTTTACGTCATCTTTTTAAAAACAAAATTACATTACATTGAAACGGTATTTTTAAAAAATTGATCTTACATTGTTTCTTTAGGGAAAATGTATCTATCTCAGCCTATTTTTTTCTGGCATATAATCATATTACAAAGGGCATCCAGAAATCTCCTTAATGTTGCCTTTTGCCTTGAGTTTCTCAACAGTTGTCATATGGTACATTGTCTTTGCAAGCAATTTGTTTCTTTTATTTTGTGATTTTTTTTCTTTACTTTTCCTCTTCTGAATTTATTCCAAGTAAGGATTAGAGTGGTGAGGGAGAGAATGAGAGAAAGAATGTCTGAAAACTAGAAAATGAAAAGCAGTGAAAAAAAATCATCTCTCCCCCAAAAAATTAAAAAAAAAACCACATTTTATAAGTAGAAGGGATCTTAGAGATCATCTACCCAATCCTTCAATTGTATAAATAAGGAAATTGAAGCCTGGGCTGGAGAAGTAGGGTAGGAAGGACAGGAATTGACTTGTACAAGGTGACGTAGCTGATTAGTGTAGAATGTAAAATTCTGGATTCATGTCTGTCTGTTTACAGCTTCCACAATACTATACTGCTGTGCTCTCTTTTCTCCCCTAAGTTTAATTTTTTCCCATTCCATCCTCCCTAATGCAATGCAGCTATTTTTCTTTTAGACTGTAAGTTCACTGAGGCCAGGGTTCATGTCAGTTTCTGACATGCACAGCATCCTTGAGAGTAAGACCATAGGGGGATAGAGGAAAATTGCATGTGGGGTCAGTGACTTCCATTCTTCTCTTATAATACACTGTGATTGCAGTGATTCTGTGTGCTCAGATCCAGGATTGTATACTGAACAGTATGATACCTCAGAACTCTGGAATGAACATGGATTTTATGTTCCTTACTGAATCTTAACTCTGAAATTCATAGACTTGGAAAAATCATTTTAACTCTTTGCTTTAGAGCCTTGTAGAGTAAAATGGAATATAGGTACCAATCACCTCTTCATTTCCCAGAAAAAAAATATAAGGATTATATTTTTCATAACATTTGGAAAGATGCTAAACATGGATACAAGGTTATTGTTGCAGTACTGCCATTGACATGCAGACCCAATCATCTTCAGTGTTCATATTATATCAGATCATCTCTCTACTGGTGATTGAAGAGGAGCATAAAAATATTCCCCCTGGGAAATAGAAATGAGATAATGCTAACTATCAAGGATATCTTTGCAAGCCTGGCTCATTCATCTGGGAGAGAGTAGCCAAATATTCTTATTATGTATTAAATCCCAGATTGTATTTTAACTACATAGTGACAGAGATAGTGCAGACTTTCCTAGTTCATTCACATAATTTTGTCAATGATAAAATTATAAAAAAAAAAGAATTATATTCAGGAATAATTTAATAGTGCTAGTAGAAGTAGAAGGTTGAAACCTTGGGAGTTTTGTAAATATGTTGAAAGAAAACACCAAAATTTAGATCATGATATTAATAATTTGAAATTCCATAATTCATTTTATTTACTTGTGTTTTGAGATTTTCACCCACTAAGGTTCCACTATATACCTATCTGCCACTTTCTGTCTGTAGGCAGATAAAAGATTATTATTTTTCCCAGGCATAGGTGGCAATTTTAAGTCTAATTTCAGTGATATTTATCTATTAATTCCTTCCCCTCTTCCACTGTCAGAATCAAAAGGACACTAAATGATGACTGCCATCTAATCTGACCAGGGAGAACATTAAATGTTAAAGTAATGTGCAGTCTCAAAAAGCTTGAGTTGTTCTTGTTGTAATGACTCTGTCCTCTGTTGATCGAGATAAATGAATAGAAGTGTTCACCATGTTGTGTTATGATTACTTAGTTATAAGCCTATATCCGTTTAGCACCTATAATATATTAACTGTGACCTGTTGGGAGACAGAGATGAAGGTGATTAGGTTTTTGTATCAGGGACCTAACTATTTTTGCATAGCTAATCATTTTTTTCACATATGTAGCAATGTAGTACATGTTTTCATTGCCCTGGTGTCCCTTACCTCCAGACCTTTAGACTGGACCTTCTATCTACCACATAATTCTCATTGGCACATACATTCCCCTACCTTAGCATACACATCCATAACATCAAATTACTATCCACTTCTCTACATTTCTTATTTTTATCTGAATCTCCTGCTCAGGAATGATCTTTCCCCTTATTCTGATTTAGTGGGAAGAATCCTGGATTGGAGTCAGAACACTTGGGTTCAAATTCTAGCTTTGCCACATAATACTTGTAGGAACTGTATCATCATGTAATGTCTCAGGGGATCAGAGATTAATAACGGAATTGAAATAGATGACCTTGAAAAGCCATTTTAGCTCTATATATGTGGTTTTGTGACCTCTTGTACTACTTTGTTTTGTGACTCTCTCATGCATTTATCATGTAATATTGGCTATTATAGCTATTTCAGAATCTTCTCTCTCCTACTGAAATTTAAAGTGGCTGTATTTTAGCTAAAATGTTTTCTCTCTCCCAGTCCCTAGCATAGTAATCTGTATAGTATATACTTTATGAATGTTTACAACATTTTATAAATTTTTGTAAAACAGAAAAAAATGCTTATTTTTATAACCTTACAAGTACCTTTTAAAGATAATTTATTTTATTTTTAATTTATGGAATAAAGCAAGCATTTCCATAACATAGCATAATAAAGAAGATGATTGCACATGAAACTACAAATCTATTATGTGCAATCTGCTATTCCTTTTAAATAGATAATAAAATTATCATGTAAGTTTCTTTTTTTTCCTTTTTTCTTCCCTCCCTACCCTAGAGATGGCTGGTATTAGACAAAAATGTGTGTATGTATAAAATTATTCTATACATCTATTTATCAATTCTTTCTCTGTATATAAATTACATCTTCCTTCATATATCCTTTGTAATTAATCTGGATATTTATAATAGCCAAAATGACTTATTTGATCAAAGTTGTTCTTAAGACAATATTGCTGTTACTGTATGTAATGTTCTCTTGGTTCTGCTCATTTCACTCTTTATTATTTCATGCAAGTCTATCCATGTTTTTCAACCATCATCCAGCTCATCATTTCTTGTAGCACAGTAGTATTCCATCACTATCATATACCACAACTTGTTCAGCCATTCCTCAGTGTTTTTTTATTTATCCACTACTTTGTTAATTACCTCAAATACAGAAGTTCTGCCCCTGTTTGTATGTCTCTTCTTTTTATTCCCCACACTCAATCCAAATACATGGTTCTAAGCAACAGTGTGAATGAGATTATACAGTAAATGAATTGCCCAAAGAACACTCCCCTCCCCTTGACTTTTCAACAAATAATTA
This sequence comes from Vombatus ursinus, assembly GCF_900497805.2. Lineage (NCBI taxonomy): Eukaryota > Metazoa > Chordata > Mammalia > Diprotodontia > Vombatidae > Vombatus > Vombatus ursinus. Next base: position 36,765,465 of record NW_020954599.1, on the reverse strand, counting down.
TTAATGCAACATTGATGCTCCCTATTAACAAAGACAGAGCTGTGGCAATTGCCTTTGGATTAGAAATTTTTGTTGTATTTTTCAAGATGAGGGAGAAAGCTAACATTACCACCCGCAGAAGAAAAGAAGGGTAAGCTACATTTCCTCCTCTATGGTTTTTGTAGTTATTGAAGTGTGAATAAAGAGAAATTGGTGATTGGGCTGAATTGAATTGCATAGCTCTTTTAATAACCCCAAGTTTCTCCTTGATACATGGGTTTTTTATATTCTGAATAATACCAACGCTCTACCATTCTAAACCAGAGTTATATGGCTGTGAGTACATGGAATACTCCCCAATCTCCCCAAAATTGGAAATGATTGTCTCATAGAAGGCAGGGTAGAGGCCAGAGTGGGTGCAAATGGGCTGCAACTGATAAAGTGGCTTGAGAAGAGCAGGAGGAGTAAAAGATGTCATCAGGGAAATGTGTAGTGTGAAAAGCAGATGGGTAAAGGGAAGTGACATTAGGTGAATAGACTTACAGCTAAACTGGTATCCTTTTAATATTAGGAGAAATTGAGGAAGGCAGCCAGTATATTGGTGACAAAGTATGGGAGGATAAGGACAAAGAATCATGTAGGATGGACAGTCATAGATGGATGTCACTTGCATCATTTTAGAGAACATCTACATGGATGGCATCACAGATAGTATAGGGAGTATGAGAGAATACAGAATGATTGAAAAATTATCAGCAAATAGCTTCTTCCTAATAGACCTCTGTTCCTTCCCTTCAAATCGACCCTTAGTATGTGGATCTATGAGGATACAAATCTTATCTCAAATAAGTTTCATAATCAGAAAATAGAAAGACTATCTCTCTTGCCTAGCCCCAAATGTTGGTATTTCTGTACCAATGTTTATATCATATTTGTGTATATTATAACATATATACATATATATGTATTATATGCACAATATGTGTAGCCAGATATATAATATATGTATTAGTGTAGATAGAGAGAGAGATAGACAGATACATGTTGACTGCAGATTTAAGTATTTTCTCTTTCTTTGAAAATTTGTGAATGGACAAAATAGAGATACATCTCCCAATAAAGATTTTTAACTCTGAAATGTGAATCACCTACTTCCCAACATCTGCCATGTCTATATCAATTGGCTTTTGTTCAAAAGGTGCAGAAGATGCTTGGTCATCAGGGTTCTCTTTAATGTTAAACGAAGTTATTCATTAAAAAAGGTATAGTGTATGTTAATTAAAATATATATCAGGCAAAGTAATAAATATTACAGTTTTAAACATAATTGAGCTGTCAAGAATAAATATAGCCTTCAATGTAATGAATATTGGTGATTTAATATGAAATTTATTTTTAGAGTAGCAGGGGATTTTCTTCCTAAATCTAGTACAAGAATATCAAATACCAAAAGTAAATGTCTTTTTGAATTCTGAATTGGTCTGTTTGCTGCCAGCAGGCCCTGAAATAGAATTATCATTTGTCAGCTGTTTCAACCCCCACTCTATACTAGCTTGGGTCTATTCCTTTTTGTCTAATCAAATCTCTGATAACTTTAAGTATGACACTTTTGTTTGTTTGAAAGTGACATCAATATTTATTAAAATAATAAAATCATAAAAATACTAATATAGGCCTCAATCCTCATGAATTCTGAATATATTTTAGATGAAGAATAGGTTATGATTAGATCTTTTTTTTCCTTGAGGTTATTGTTTTCAATGTTTACCAGTGCAACAGCCAAAAATCTTTGCACTGAAAGGGCATTTTTAAAAAAAAACAGAGAATACCTATCACTCTGTCATTTTTATTTAAGTATAAATGAGGGGAATATACACATATATAGTAGTGAATAGATCCTTGTGTAAAGACATTCTGGGGAAAAAAAATGGACACATGGCCCGAAATTCACTATTCTGTGTTTACCATTTCAATCAGCAATACCATTATTAGATCTGTAGTCAATAAACAATAGTCAATCAACATTTATTAAGTGATTTCTCTATGCCAGGCACTGTGCTAAGCAATGGGAATACAAATATGAAACGGAAAGATAATCTCTGCTCTCAATGACCTTACAATCTGATGAAGGAAGATTATACATAAAAGAAAATTGAAGCCCAAAGAGATCAAATAAAGAGGAAAAAGACTCATCTGTACAAATATATTTATGCCAGCTCTTTCCTTAGTAGCAAATGGTTGTAAAGAACTAGTAGTAGCATAAATAGTTAGGGCATGAACATAGTAGTATAAGAAAGACATATTATAGGCCTAAATTAGTATAGTGACAATGGGAATGGCAAGAAAGAGAAAGAAGGGGGAGATATTTCAAAGGTAAAATAATAGGAATCAGTTTGTCTTAAAAATTAATTGCTCATGTTTGGGGGTATGCATGATGGTGGAGTTAATAATGATATTTTATTTGAATGAAATTTCAAGATTTACAGAGCACTTCACATAAATTGTCATAGTTGAAACTTATTGCTATAATCATTTCCAGTTGAAGAAATTGAGGTTCATGTAGATTATTATTTTTCCAGTGTCACAAAGTCAAAAGTGAATGAAGAAGGATTTGAACTCAGCTCTTTTTTACTCCATTTTGAGCACTTTATCCCTCTATACAATACGTGATTTTTTAATCTTGCATGACTGGGAATGTAATGGTATCATTTACAAAGACGGAACATTCAAAATAACCAGATGGTTTTGTAAAGAAGAATATATATGTCTGTGTGTATATACATCTATACATATGTATTCACATATATATGTGCTCACAGATATGATGTAAATGAATTTTGACTGGGGAATGGCTGAGTAAATTGAATTGGAACTGATGTAGTAAAGTAAGCCAAATTTGATACTAAAGTTTTGTTTTTATTTTCTTAATTTTCCCAAAAAGGAAGGTTAGAAGTAATATAATTTCTGTTCATTGAAAATTAATAAAAATACTTTTTTTAAGAGGATTGGGTTTTGAGTTAGAGATACTAGGTTCAAATATTAATTTTGTTACCTAGATAGTCTGAGGCAAGTCACTTAGCCTTTCTGAAATTACTTTTTGGTTGTAAAAAGAAGCGAATGGAACTAGATGACCTCTCAGAGCAGGAGTGAGGAATGTGGCCCTCTAGGTCCTCAAGTGAGGCCCTTTGACTGAATCCAAACCTCACAGAACAAATTGACCAACAACACTTTCAGAGGACACACATATATGTGCTCATATAAACATACCACACACATATATACACACACACACACACAATATGTATATGTATATACACACATACATTTATATGTACAAACATACACACACAGAGAGACATACCCCAGGCATTTGGAAAATCAGGTCTGGAATTGATGATGATGAAAGAAGAAAACAGATCCAATAATGAATCCCCCAGGAACAAGTTTGATAGAAAGATTAAATAGTCAAGAGGAAGAAGAGCAGTTAAAAAAAAAAAGATATAATAGGACCGGAAGATTGAAATGTATTAGAAGCTAAAGAATGGAAGGTCAACAATGTTTAATGTTGCCCTAGTAAAGGACTTTTGGATTTGGTCTTTAGCTGGTGCTTGGTTATCAGTCTGATAGATAGTAGTTCAGTGATTTAGATAGAACTCTGACTACAAATTAATATTTACATCATACGTCTGACATTCTCCTGAGACAGACTAGTCTGGGATTTTTTTCTGTTTTCTTTCTTTTCTTTCTTTCTTTCTTTCTTTCTTTCTTTCTTTCTTTCTTTCTTTTTCTTTCTTTCTTCCTTCCTTCCTTCCTTTTTTCTTTCTTTCTTCTTTCCTTTTTTTCTTCCTTGATGAAGCCATCTTGGTTTGTGGTTATCATCCTTTCATTTCTAAATGCTCACAAAGCAGCCTTTTAATAATGTGGTCTAGAATTTTGCTGGGAAACAAAATCAAGCTTTCTGGGCTATAGTTTGAAGAATACATTTTTTTTAAATAATCGGGACAATACATATATCTTCCCCTCTAATTCAAAGATTGCTAAAAAGAGCTGAGCAAATTCACCCTCAGTGTAAAAAGGAAAATAAAATTATACCTTTCATGGTGACTTAAAATCAAAGGATAACTAGATGTCCTCTTATTTCCTAACTAATTTTGAGTTTCTATTTTTTGGTAAAAAAAAAAACAAAACATTTTTCTTCCTATAACCACTACTTTGAGTACCATGTTTCTTAGAAATATAAAGAAAACCCAAACTGTGGTTAAGTAATTCTGCCTCCTTTTTGTCATTCATCCTATTCTTCCATCTAAACCAAGAAATATTTTTTCTACCTTTGATCTTCCTTATCCTTTCCATACAGCATAAGAACACACACACAAGTTCAAAACTGTTTTTTTTCTTATTGTAAACCTGAATAATTCCAGATTTCAGTGAGACTTTCTGCTTAAATGACCTTTGTGTTACCTACCCTTAATTTTATCTTTTATACACGTCTTTCAAAGATCAGATTTGGTTTAGTCATACTTTTCCTTCTCTATATAATCATATGATTCTAAAGTCAGCCTATACCAATTTAATTAGTATTTTCAGTAATACCTTATACCATTACTTTTTTTTCTGAAGTTCTTGTATATTCTCTCAACTTGTAGAGTTTGCCTCAGACTATTCCTAGAATATTCATTCCTTTATTGCTCTTGAACTCTAAAATGGTATATGCACAATATTTCCCATCATTTTTACTTTGGCACCCACTTATCAGTCAGCATCTATTCCAGAGTAGAAATTCTCCTGTTAGTTTATAGTTGTTTGTCCTTTGTTCTTGAAGGGGACCCATGACATCATGGGATAATGTCTTGATTTACACATGAATTGGTTTTAAGTGAGGCAGAGTTGCACAAAATCATCAGTCTCAATCTCTTCTTCAGTCATCGAAATGCAGTGGCGAGACATATGTCAGGACGACTGGCTATTAAAGTGAATTGAATTGATGAAATCATCAGTAATGTAACTCAACAGTTTCTGGGCTGCTCTGCTTTTAGCTGAGATGTATCCTCAGAAAATATCTGAATAATTAAAATTCTCCAGCATTAGTGTGCCATGATTTTTGGTCAACTTTGTTTTTTATATGTTTCTGGAGTTCATCATTCAGTTTTTCCTCCTATCTAGCTGATCAGTACTACATTCACACCACAGTATCAATCATTCTCCCTCTTTTGATCTTCATCTAGCTGTTCTATAACATGTATCTCCCCTGCGGTTCATGTGTGTCAACAAAGTACCATGTTATCTTGATATAGAGTTCTGTTTCATTTTCTATTTTTTTTAATTTAGTCTAAGATATAAACTTGTCTAATTCAAATCTCTGTTTGATCTATTAAGTAGCATTTACCTCCAAGTATTAAGATCTATAATTTATTGTATTATCTATATTCTCTAGGAAAAATCATCATTCTGATTATATGACTTACTGCGATGATACTTGGCAGCTCAGGATCAAAGAAAGAGAATAGGATGTCACCATGACTGCAGTCTGACAGAGTGAGCATTATGTGAAGACCAGGGTATGCCTAGAGATTGGACAAGAAACTAGGAATTTATATCCAAGCAAGCAGAAAACTGGGAAGGCGGGGAGAGGGGAAGGACAAGATGTAAGAGATCTGTATCACTGGGATTGAACAGAGGTAATACAATTGGAACACAAGTACATGGAAGAAGATCATACAGCAAATTAGGAAGGATAACTTGTGGGGAGGAGGAGTGCCTACAAAGAATAATGTTTTGCATTATAGGTTAAGAACATTAGCTCTTCAGTGAAGATAGAAGGGCTTCCTAGTGGGTCTGGAAAAAAGGACCCAGGGGAAGTAGTCAATGTTCGTTATTGGTTTAAAAGGATAAACATGGTGAATTCAATGTATAGGTCCAGTCCTGTTAGCAGAATTATAGCTGAGTGACCACAGAGTTTAAGGTTTCTTTTGTGGCTTACAAGTATCATAATGAAAAACATACATTTCAACTATCTGAATAAAACTAAGAAAGTACAGAATGAGAAGATCATAGAAAGAAACAGGTATTGAAATAATTTTAGAAAAGTCATAAACTGGTAGAAAAGCAACTATATAATAAATATTTTTAATTTGGCAAAAGTGTTTTCACTTTTCACTCTGATATTCTTGGTGCAGTGGATAGAAAATAGGGCCTGGAGTCAAGAAGAACTGAGTTCAAATCTACCTCAGATACTTACTAACTATGTGACCCTAGATAAGTCACTTAATTCTTTTTGCCTCATTTTTTTTTCATCTGTAAAATGAACTGGAGAAGGAAATGGCAAACCACTCTGGTATCTTTGCCAAGAAAACCCCAAATGGAGTTACAAAGAGTTGTACGCAACTGAAACGACTGAACAATAATAACAACCATTCTTAGTCATGCAGGAGAATGCAGTAGAAAAAGGCCTTAACTGGAGTCTGGAGGCCCTGGCATTTCCTAGCTATGTGAACTTTGTCGAGTCATTTAACCTTTATAGATCACAGTTTCTCAATTTGTAAAATGGAAACAATAATAGTAATGCCTGTCATGGGTGTTGTAAGCTTGGAAATTGTAAAGTACTACATTTATGGGGCTTATTAATACCTTGAATTTAATTATATTGACTATGGAGAAAACAGAATGAAACCCAAGACCTCTTCCTACTGTTTTGTTTATTTATGGCAAAGAAGAATTTTTTTTAATGTGTCTCTAGTATTTGTTACATGTTATATGAAATAAGAAGGGTCTTTTTTGGATTCATGTAAGCTAGAGGAGAGAATGCATATCACTTTCTCTTTAAAGATGCCAAGAGTACCTCTAATGTACGGTTATATCTGATTGTTTATATCAAAGCCATTTTAATTGTCTAGTCCAATTCATGAGAGACATAATTGTTGCAAATGTGGGAATAGCATATGAAAAAAATAAAATTTTATAATCTGCCCTAATTCTTTTTGATGTAGGCATATGTATGTGCCTGAAACATTTTTAACCTCATTGGAATATTTTTCTTTTTATTAAATATGATAAGTTGCAGAGATTCTAAGAATATATGAGAAAATATGGGTTGAAATGCACAAAATGAGAAGGTAGGCATGGAAGGATTACAGAATGCATTCATAGAGGCAGTAACCCTTTCTAGTGAAATCATTAAACTTTCCAAATGACAAATTATTGCATAATGTCTACTCTCATCTAGGGTTTGGACCTTCGTGGTAATTAATATAGACTGAACTAAGTAGTATATTTTCTTTGCTATAAATATATGTGTCTGTGAGGGAGGCAGGTATGTAGCCAGAAAGTGACATTTGCTCAAACACATCTGCCTTTGTATTTATAATTGGATCATGGTGATTGTTCAGGGAGTAAAGGAAGTCTTAATTCTAAATTAAGGCAGACCAGATTTACTGCTCTAGCCAGAATCCAAACTCTGCCTTATTGGACTGTCAGTACCATTCCTTTTTAAAAATAATGTTTCATGTGGTAAATCCTATTTCCTTCCTCTTGGGATCATAAAGGTAGAGCTATTCAAGACCCCGAAGGCCATCTAGGCTGAACATTTTACTTTACAAATGAGGAAACTGAGGGCCAGGGAGGTTAAATATTTTCCTAAGGTGACAACTAAATGATTTAAAATATTTAACTGTATTCTCATACAGCTTACTGTTGAATTTCACACTTTGTTCTTAGTGTTGGAAACCATAGTATTTATATACACTATGCCCTATGTCCATATGTCCGGAGTATAATGAGTTCCTTTTTTTGGATTTTGGCAAGTGCATATTTTTGTATTAGGCCCAAGAAGTAATTACATCATACTAAATTTAAAATGTGCTATACTCAGTGTGTGTATTTGCATAATTAGTCCAGAGCTGTGATTTCATCAGCACAGGGAACTTCCTGTGTGAAAACTGCCTCCACCAATTAAATCTGCTATCTTATCCATAGCCTATAGTTTTAGGGGGCTATGAAAAAGGCATTGTAATCCTGTTATACCTTCCTCCTCATTCTGAGCAATTTTAGTCTATATTTTCCCATAAACCCGCTCTATATCTACAAAAATCATTTTGGATGATATTTAATTTACAGATAAAATTTTCCCATAAAGTTGAAATATATTCATTATGGAATATATGTGCTATGTGCATACAAAAGTAGATGTATGTGCATATACATAAATACATATGCATGTTAATATATGTCAACGTAATTATTTCATAGTTATTGGCTCCAAGGTGTTAAGTAACTTGTCCACAGTCACATGACTACTATATGTATCAGGTAGGACCAGGTCTGAAGCCCTCATAACTTCAAGGCCAGCACTCCAAACCATAGCAATATAGTTCAATGGATAGTGTTCAGAACTTGAAATCAAAAAGACTAAAGTTCTAATCCTTCCTTAGTTATTTCCTACCTGTACATCTCTAAGATAATTGCTAAGATAAGACCCTCACTGGGTCTCTAATTGCTAAGATAAACCTTCATCAGGTTATTGTGAAGATCAAATTATTTAACTCATATAAGGTACTTTGCAAATTTTAAATCACCATATCCATTCTAGTTACTATCATATCATGTGCATTATGAAATATATAAATATACTGCTAGAAAGAGATATGTTAAATACACACAAAGATGTAACTTTCACAATTTTTGACCTTTTTAACTTAAGGAAAGATGTTGACAGTAGATGCTATTTGGAATCATATAGCTACTAATAGTTAACCCCATTTATTATGTGAACATGTCAATGAAAGATTAAAATTCAGAAGGACTTAAAGAATCAACCACAAGCTCAGATAAAGTGATACATAACTAATATTCTACAGATATGAAATATTATTTCTTCAGGTGTTCATACATACTATTATAGCATATACTTTATTTAAATAAAAGATTGAAACCTATTACAAACCAGTCTGGCCACTTAGGGGAGAAAACTGATCATTTGAAATACTGAGCAGTAGAAGATACTCGTCCTTTAATGTACCCTCTGAGGCATTTTATTAAGAATAACACTTTAATTTCCCCAAGTAAATGTGTGTATGTGTATACATGCGTGCATGCACACACACTATATCTATACATACACGTGCACACACACGTATGTACACATGTATATGTATACAGAGTATATATGTGTGTGCATATATAGATACATACACACATGTATCTATATATGCACACACATATATATTTGGAGAGCACTATTTCTCTGCTGTTGGGAGGGTTATTTGTGTGCTATGAGTATGACTGTTGAGGAGAGAACTGGGCTGCTGTAAAGAACTTTCTTCAGTTTATGATGTTGAAAATCACTGCATGATTTGTTCAAGTGGCCTATCCCAATTTTTGAGTAATAAGTTAACATTGTTTATAGGACCTGCAATTTCAATATGTTACATTTACTGTAACTATTAAATATTTATAGATTCTAATTGGCCACAAAATTGTTAATCTAAGGCCAATTGCAATGTCATTACATAGAAAGAAGCACAGCACTTAAGCCTGTACATTTCATAATTCACTTAATAGTGTGCATTTTGTTCAGGAATAATTTTTAAATGCCACTTTCATATTATTTGTCTTTGAATAGAGAAATTGCTACCATTTGTGAGTAAAAAAAATCAAGACTCTTGCTATAAATTATAGGATGTCTTTTCAGAAGGGGTAGGGATAGGGACTAGATCTGTAGTTTCCTTGATATGAGGGATTCCTATATGAAGAAACTTCTTTCTGGATAGGTTGGTAGTTTCTCTGCAATTTATGGCCTTAAGAGACTTGTGTAGAACACTGATAAGTGAAATGATTTTTCCAGGGTCACACAGCCAGTATGTGTCAAAGGCACTTGAAGAGAGGTCTTTCGGGACCCAAGGCTAGCTCTGTATCTGCTTAAGTCATTTTCGGTTGTGACTGACTTTTCATGACCCCATTTGGGATTTGTTTGCCATTCCCTTCTCCAGCTCATTGTACAGATGAGAAAATTGAGGCAAACAGGGTTAAGTGACTTGCCCGGGGTCACACATCTAGAAAGTGCCTAAGTCCAGTTTTGAACTCAGGTCTTCCTGGCTCAACAATCTATCCATTGTCCAACTTTGTGTGTGTGTGTGTGTATGTATATGTCTCAGTATATGTATGTATAATATGCATATATAATATGCATGTGTATGCATAACATGTATATGTATGTATAAACACATATTATACACATATACATATGTATAGACATGCTTATATGTACACACACGCATGCACACATACATACATATGTATATAGCATTCATATTATATATATTCATTCAAATATATTTCAAGTAACTATAAAACTAATAATGATAATAATGTAACATACATTTATATAATGCTTAAATATTTACAAGGGACTCTATAAATATTATCTCATTTTATGCTCATTCATGCCTGGAAGGTTGGGACCGTTATTACCACCCTTTAACAATGAGGAAATTGAGGCTGAAACAAATTAAATGGCCTGTCCAGTGTCATAGAGCTAGTAATAATCTGAGGCTGGATTTGAACTAAGGTGTTCTTGACTCTAGCTTCTATGCTTTATCCATCGAGTCACATAGCTAGCTAACCCCTAACTCCTGGCTTCCCTGGCTTCCTTGATGTCTCAAATAAAATCCCATCTTTTAAAAGAAAACTATCTTGATATCTATTGATACCCTCCCCAGTATTGATTACTTTAAGTTTATTCTGTATGTATCTGGAAATGATTGTCTTTTATGGTTGTGGTATTTTTTGTTTGTTTTTTTGTATCTCGAGAGCTTAGTAATAGAGTGATTAGGAGGTGTTTCATAATTCTGATTGACTAATTGACTAATTGATATTGCTTATATTGCTCACTATTTAAATCCATAATTTCTTCTACAATCAACAAAGCCAGTGTATTTCTATACAAACATATTTATATGCCGTAATAATTTCATAATTGATATACACAAATTTTTTACAAAATTAATGTATTGTCTGCAAAATATTCTGTTAGGCTACCAATACATTGGCTTTCCTAATTATTGCTTATGGGGCATGGTAGGTGGCTTATATCAGAGTAAAAAAGAGAGTACAGCAGTCCAGCTCCTTAGCTCTTTGTCACATTTGAAGTATTGACAATCAACCTGATATAATTGATGATTTATAAATTCATCTAAAAACTATGCACACCCTTCCTTAAGGCTCCCAGGAGATTTCCACAATTCTACATATCAGATATTTTATATGTCAGAAGATCTACAAGAACTTAATCTATACCAATTGGCTTATTTCTCTATTCCTTAAAATGAAATATACTTTATTAGATTGCAGCTATATATTGTGTGAAGTCTCTAAAATGTGTATGTACATACACACATATACAAACACACACATGCTGTAGAGATCCGGCATGGAATACTACCATTAAATAATGGAATCCTTTTTCTAATTCTGGTAAAACAATTCCATCAACACTATATTTTTATTTCACTTTTCATAGGAAGACACTTCAAATGTTCCTTTTGTTTTGAAAGTTCTTAATGTATTTGCTTAGAAATGATTCCTGAGAGCGTTCATGCAAGATTAGCATATATGTTCTATTTTAAGAAAATTTTAATTATGGGGTAAAGAAAAATAATTGCTGGTTTCATTTCTCCATGTACCACATGCAAATCTAGGAATTAGACAATATTGATAATTTGTCCATTATATTTAATGACATAATTAAGGTGTTCATGAGAGGTGTTGTGGAAATATGGATTCAAAGGCTCCTCTTTTTCCCACCAGCTTGAAATATAATTTCATAATTAAATACATATTATATTCATTTTTTGAACGTTATTTCCATTGACATCTCTGAAACTATTCTTACCTGGTATTTTATGCTCTTGGGGAATTAGCTAAATAGAAATCTTACTCTCTACTCTTTTTCTCTTGCTAGTTGGCATAATTCTTTATCGTTTCTGGTCATCTGTAATCCCATGTGTGATATGAGAATACAAAATAACATTAATATTAAACTAAGTAATGAGAAATATGCTCATAAGTAACATGCAATTGATTTAAAAGAAAACCTGCTGTCTTGTAGTAACCATACCACTGTTCTCAGCAATTAGTGCGGAAAATTAAATTTTTCTTGTATTTGTCATATGCCAGTGTTTGATTTTTAGATGGTATGCTTTATGGAGAGGGAAAGATTTTATTCTTTACCTGTAGATCTAACTGTTCTTTTGAAACAGTAATACAAAGCCATAAAATATAAACTGTTCATATTAATAATTAACCTGATGTGCTTAAAGAATGAAGCCTTCATGCCTGTGCTAATTGAAAACGTTTAAAGAAGCAACATTAAAAAGGAAATCTTATTTTCTTTGTTGATTCAAAAGATGTGTTTTGAACAAATTGCTTCTTTTCTAGAAACTCAAGTTCCCTTTTCTCTTCAACCCATGGTTATGACAATTTGGCCTATTATCACAGAGGTGATTGTGAGGTCCCAAATACTGTGTTAAAATTTCCCTGCGGGATCAAATTACAGGAGGTATTGCATGTTAGGGGGTGGACATTTGCTCAAATGTATTTGACGCTGGTCTTTCTTAGAAAGAAAAAAAATAGAAACCATGAAATAGAAAAGCTGTAGAATAATTTAAATTTGACTCTGTTAAAGTACTTTTTTCTGTTATGAAAGCCTTTCTCTTCAAAATTCCCTTCCCATTGAAATTGTTTAGCACCGTTTATTTCCTCTTTATTTGCCCATTTCAAAATTGAATTTAAAACACAATTGAAAAGTATTCTTTATGTTTATCTTGCTTATTTCACAGAATTAAGTAGTAAGTTAGTGCCATGGTAAAATATGGAGCAATGAAATGGAACAACATTCTTAGTGTGCCAATCAAAATAGGGTACACAATGCAGCATTATTGGTAACTTGCCAATTTTGGTGTTGCCTATGGTTAAAACAAAATATTTTCCCATGTTAATTGATATATTTCCTGAGTATCTAATGTACATTGCGATGGTGAGATGGATTCTAGCATTAGATTCATAGTCCATTAGCATTTTTAACTCCCAGTTGAGTTGACCTTCACTAACTGCTTGAATTGCACTTGCATGGTTCATATCACAACATCAGCAGAATTCCTTGACTGAAATACTGCCTTGAATTTAGTTGAGGTCATCTGTGATCTGACTATGTTTTTCTTTTTATCTGTATATAGCATATTTTCAAAACAAAATCAATATGAACAAAAAAATAGCATGATGTGAACTTGCTGCAAATGTGTAGTATTTGTTTAAAATGTATTTTTCACCATTAACACTATCGGCCCAAAATCATTTTCTGTCTTTTCCATCAGTTATGTATTTAAAAGAAAATTAATATATTTTTAAAATACGATATCATTTAACTCTTTGTATTACTTTTACTCTCTCCACCAAAAAAACAAAAACAAAAAACTTTGGTCAGGCTCCTTAATGTAATCACTTTACAGAGATGCTCATATAACGAAACAGACCTGAACCAAAATAGCTTGGGATTCTTAGGGTTTTAGAGATTTGCCAGGTGATATCGAAATGTTAAATGAATTGTTATGGTCACAAAGCTAGAATGAAATTTAAATGCAGATCTTCTAGATTTGCTATGTAAAAGAAAGATTAGTTTTTGTTTAGTAATTTTGGATATTAAGGTGAAAACATTATATTACATATGGTGCATACGTAAGTATCATATGTAATACTGTGCTTCACTATTTCGAGGCTAAGAGTATAGTTTTCAAATTGCCATGAAATTATATGTCAGTATTTGTTCCAGATCCAAAGAAGAAAGTGTTGATTTCAGTTACTTGCCTGAATATTTTCATATTTTTTAAAGACTAAACTGATATAAAATTGTCCCAAAGACAAGCAGTAGGAGAATCTCTCCTTATTGGTGGAGATGAATGCCTCACTCTGTATGAAGGACAGGGCAGAGTCGATGAAAGCAAGAGGAGCTCAAGTCTTTTCAGGTCTTCTGAGACAGTCTCTAAGTTAACTTTGGGCTCTACAGTCTCTTCTGAGGTTTCTGACTTCCCTCTTTGAGAAGGAATATGGGAGATGCCAACCCCACTTCAGGTTGCTGATAGAAAATGCTTTGGGAAGACATGAAAGGAATTAACAGTCTCCATCATATCACTATTTCAGTTTGCTACACTAGAGACTTTGGGGACTTTCCCCTTGGGTAAATCTAGGACTCTATGTTGGTTGAGCTGACTTGCCTCACTCCCAGAAATTCTGCCCCACCCCTCATACAGGGCAGGACATTTATCTCCACCAATATGGAGAGAGTCCCATACCTATGGGCTTTGGGAAAGCAGTTACCTAAGGAACTCATGTAGATATAGATATATAGATATACACATATATGTGTGTATGTATATATATTCTAGGTGGCTCACTGGATAGAGTGCTGAGGCTGGAGTCAGGAAAACCTGAGTTCAAATCCAGCCTCAGACACTTACTAGCTATGCGACCTTGGGCAAGTCACCTAACTCCTGTTTGCCATAATCCACTGAAGAAGGAAATGGCAAACCATTCTAGTATCTTTGTTAAGAAAACCCCATGGCAAGTATTAGTGTGCTAACATCCATGGGTGTGGGTGTATGAGTATGTGTATACACACACACACATATATACATTACTTTCAGATCTTTAAATGATTCTCTAATATTTTCAAATCAAGTTCCAGGGATTTTTTGTTCTAAAAAAAGATTTTATTTAGATTATACCCACTTTATAATATGCATACTAGAATCTGTGGAAATAAGATCTGGAGTAAAATATTAAATGATTGCTTTGCATGTATAATCTATAGTTACACGTACACGCACATGTCACATATCACACACAGAGACATATACACCATTGGGATGGGGGAGACTACACATCATCTATTATTTCCTGGAAAAGGAATATCAAGTTAGGAGTGAACAAACATCCACATGTATGACATCATTATATAGAAGATCTTAAATAACACATTTATTATAAAATATGGGACTGGAAAATTTATTTTAAAAAGAAAAAAATGCTGTGAAACAAATGCACATAAAATGCTTTGATAATAAGGTACAATAAAATATTATTATTATTATTATTTTAAAGCAAAATAGAATCCTTTAAAAATTTTTATTAGACATTTTAACTATTAAAATTCTCCTACATTATACAAACATACATAGACATACATACAAAATCACTTTGTAGGTCCTAAAGTGACAGATGTTAGCTTCAAGTATTAATTTCAGATAGTGATATCAATTTTATCATATGTTACTAGATTAATTTCATACTTATTTTCTCTGAGTTGCATATATATTTAAAATAGTTCATTGTTAAAATGCAAAATTATAAACTTAAATAAAGCTTGTAAGTTGCAACAATGCCTTGGTATATTTTCCTCTCAGCCTTGGTTATATTCTGTAAAATTGAAGTACATCCCTATTCTATAGCTGCTTCATCTTTTGCTAGCTTCTTTAAGGCATAAATACATCAATATGTTTTTCCAGTTACAGCTTCACAGAGAAAAGCAATGTATCTTCTGAATTTGCACAGAGGAGAACAGCCTCCATTTGTCACCCCTTTTAGGAAAGGTGTCCCACATAAACCTTCAAAGAACTTCATTTTTCAACATTATAGCATCCTACCCTCTGGATTTCATGTTAGAGAATAGAGTGAAATTAAAAAAAAAAATCCTTCTGATTATTTACAGCAAATAAAATAACCACCATGGACAGATTTCCAGATGCTTGAATGGTTAGCTAAAATTTACATGTGGATATATAAACAAAATCCTAATCCATTTTTCAAAGTCTGACATTTTGTCTTAAAGCCAGAATTGGATTGCTTCTATTATTTCATAGGCAAACCTCCATTATAACATTGCACCAGAACGTTTTGAGGAGCAGAATTTTTGCGGGTAGCACCTTCAGCATAATAGTAACATCCCTTTCAATATCACTAGGAAATGAGATTGAAGAGTTTGGGGAAAGGAAGATGGTGAAGCATGGTATCCACCTATCACTATACCCTTTTCTCTTTATTGCCAAAATTCTGGCTACTGGAGGTCAAAGAAGAAAAATCTATTGTTTTCTGGTATAACATAACCCATGTGACAGTATTTAAATTTCCAAATTTATTATATCTTAAAGGACTACCAGTACTGGGGAAAATTACCAGGTCTTGGAAGAGTGGTATGAAATTATGAGGTGTGGTGACATGAATAAACTATTTCCCAATGCCTCATTTAGAGAGACTGGTGCTTTCAGTCCCACAACACATTCTGTAAAGTTGAAGTTAATTATAAGTTAATTTACTTACATGGATACATAATATTGTCAATTCAGAGACTTCCAAACAAATTAGTTCCCTTCCATTCCCTTTCCTTCCCAGACCTTTGACACCATTTGGTATTGCCTCTAAAGATAGTAACTCATCCATACATGGCTGTCCATCTCTTCTTATCTATGGCATTCCATACATTTCTCCATGGTGGCCTACTCAACATGCTGGAATCACTTCTTACCTTCTCTCTGTTGACATTGAGAAGATACCACAGAAGCACTTGGCCTAGGATAGCCACATGACCTAGTCAACTTCTTTTTCCACCACATTTATTTCACTGGACTTCAGAGTCCAGGGTCCCTTAAATGGGCTAAGTTCTGTCACAATATCGTAAGGACACTTGGTGGGCCATGAATTAATATTTCTCTAAAAATTGACGTGGTTTTCTCTCCAAGTAATTTGCCACTAAATACTTTGATCTGCCTTAATGGGAGATATTCATGTGTGATTTGGTTATACAAATACTACTTCACAGTAACGATGGGCTTTTTCACTTTTCCTTGTGGTATAATGCCCTAATTAATGTGTACCGTGTCTCTTATGTTATCATTTGTGGATCTTTATTAATCTGTCAGTCTAACTGAATACACCCAGTAAAGGTATGATGCTGTGTCTCAGGACAGAAGAGGATTTCACTCTGTTAACCTTTTACACCTTGAAAACAAATAGATGAGACACGTAATAAGAATCCCATCTTCAACAAATGAGGCACTTACATTTAGACTCCTAGAAGACCATCATGTCCACCATTGTCAAATGTCCACTGAAGGTAGCAGTAATGAAATTGATTTACTTTACTAACATGTCTCCTATAGGGAGGAAAAGAATCATTCAGCTGTAAGATACGTGGAAATCTAAAATTTAATTAAAAGTCAAACTCACCACTGTTTTTCTTAAATTGAAAAGAGAGAATTGGCCATTACCTTCCAATTAAATATTGTGATGTGGACAAATCATCCAAATGCAGATTTAGATGCATTCTTTTTTTATGAAAAACTGCTAGACAAAACATTCTGACTTGAATGTTTAAATGGAAGGAAGAACAGTAATTAAATCTGTTATCCTCCAGAGAAAGTTAAGAGGTATGATGTGCATAATCCTTTTATTGTACACAGAATAAAGAAACATGGGCTTAAAAGAGATTAAAGAGAGGGCATTGAATAAATCAAATTACCTAAGGTATCAGACACTGTACTGTACTGGGAAGCTTTTGGGGAAAAACTTGGATCCATTTACTTAAGTTTCTTTGAAACTACTAAATACAAATTGCATTAAATTAAAAATATTTTTCCAACATTTTTAATTCCCTGTATTTTAATATATTTTTACATAAGTCTATTCCTGCTCTATGTCTTCAAGTGGTTTATAGGATCATAGATTTAAAGTTGTCAGGGATCTCCAAGGTCATATAGTCCAAAACCATAATTTAGAAATGAAGAAACTGAAAAAAAAGAAATGAAGAAACTGAAATTCAGCATTAATTTCTAACTAGTTGAACCAGGATTTGAACCCATGTTCTCTAAGTTAAGTTTAACCTAGATTCTCAAACTTCAGAGAAAGTGATCTTTTCATTCTTTCCATGACAGCACCATGCAATAATATTTTCTTGTAACTAAGTTTACTACCCCTTAAGAAAACATTTTTTTTAAAAAAATTCATAGTTATAGTATCATCTGAAAAAATATTGATGGCTCTCCATGAAGAAAACAAAACATGTTAGTTAATGTCTAATATCATTTTAGGCAAAATACAATCAACAGCTCTCTAACCTTCTTCCTGTTTGTTCTTAGAATTTTCATTTATTTCTAGAAGCAGATTAGAAAGTATATATTGAAATAAAAGAAGAAGAGGAGAAAGAGAAGAAAAAGATTTTATGACCTCTAGATAAGAATCTATTAGTTTAATTTATATTCTCTTTCTTTTGGGAAATTACCATTGAGAGCCACAATTTAATCAATTTGGAAAAAAAATGTAACTGTTACTCATTAAGAAATAGTAATGGGAGGGGGAAATAAATATAATAGTCTGTAAAGCAAAATATTAAAGCTTATTTTAGTTTTTACTTCCACCATACAATTAGGTACATATTTGCTCAAGGGAAAACATTTGGTCCAAGACAAAAGAAAATCACATTTAAGAATTGTGAAAAATTTAAAAACATCTTTAAAGAAAAAAACATAATTTCCTTAAGAAGCAATATTTTAAATAAAACAGCAAAGTACTAAAGTGGATAAAAACAAAATTTCCTCAACAATCTAGCTCCTTATATCCCCGTAGAGTCATATAAAATGTCACTGACAGTTCTAAAGGCCACAATAGTAATTAAAGTTCCTATTCATACAGCACTTTAATCTTTCCATAGCACTTTAAAGTTATTCTTTTAATTTGATCCTCACAACAACCTTGAGAAGTTAATAGTGTTTGCAGTAGTAGTAGTAGTAGTAGTAGTAGTAGTAGTAGTAGTGGTGTTGGTGGTGGTGGTGGTGGTAATGGTAATGGCTGTTGTTGTTACCATATTTCAAAGGAGAAAACTAAATCTCAAAGAGATTAATTTACTGACTAGACAATGGTAGCACAACTGTTAGTGTCTGATACAGGATTCAAACTCAGGTTTTCATCTACTATACAAGTGAAGAGAAGGGATGGAAGAACAATAAATCATAAGCTCACATGTAGCCTTTAAAACTTTTGTTTTATGATCATTGCTTACATTGTACATTCCATAGTATCATAATTTGTTTGGTTAGCATCTGGGGGTAGAAATAGTGAGGCTTAGGTACTGCTCCTGGCACTAATAGTAACTATGTGACAATGGGCTTGTAATAGTTTACATAAAACTTTGTGAGGAGCAATGTGGCACAGAAAAAGGAAAGAGAAAGAAGGAAGAAAGGAAAAAGAAAGAAGAGAGAAAGGAGAAGGAAAGAAAGAGAAAAAGAAAAATAAAGGGAAAAGGAAAAGAAAGGAAGAGAGAAACAAAGGAAAAAAAAAACATTTATCAAGTGCTTACTATGTATATGGGTAGCAAGATGGCCTTGGAGTCAAGAAGATCTGTGCTCAAGTGCCACATCTGACACATAGCAGCTGTCTGATATTGGGAAAGTCATCTCTCAATGTCTGAACCGATTCTCTAGGACTATGTGAAGAGCAAGTACATATATGCATTGGCAGATAGATTCTCTGTACTGGGATTTCCCTCTATGAATGTAGTGATTTAAGTATAGTGATTTAAATATTACAAATATGTTTCATCTGAAAGTATTATGATACAGGGTCTATCACTGTTCCCGTTTCATAGATGAGGCCACTGAAGCCCTGGGAGTTTTGACTCACCTAGGACCAAACAGCTAGTGAGTACCAGAGAATGAAAAATCTAGATTTTCTGCCTCTAACACTATGTCTCTTCTATCTTGCTGCCTCTCTTAAGTTCTTTAGTCTTAGTTTTCTCATCTGTAAAATGAAAAGATGAGAGAAAATAATACTTAATGTTTTTCTCAATGCTAAATAATTCTGTAATTTGGTGGTCCTAACTTTAATGGAAACACATTCTCCCAAGGATATAAATGCCAAGAACTAGAATCTCACTTCATATTTTTGTCTATCTGTATCATTATTACATTTACTGATTGTCCTTTTCTGAATAGATTCATTTTTATTGTTACTTTTATAAAAATAATGGAAGAGAAAACTATCAGTATTGCCATCTAAAGTGAAAACTTCAACAGAGAAAAATAACCTCGAAGATACAATCTTTATAAAAAAAAATTGGATACCAGTAAGCTGGAAGTCAGGTTGTATACTATGAAGACCAAAACTCATCTTCTGCTTGTTGCAAAGAATAAATCATCAGATTCCTTAATGAAGGATTCTGTTTTCCCTTTAAACTTGAACTGCAAGTACTTGTTTTGGAAACTAAAATTACCTGTACAAATATGATCATAGCTGTCCATGGTTTAAATACTTCAGTGGTTTCTTCACTGTCCAATAAATTCTTTTCTCCCTTGCTTGGCACACAAAATCTTCCATAGGCTTAGCTTTTATCTAATATTTCATCTTGATTCTTATTTGCCTTCCCACACCCTATGTCCTAACTAAACCATGATCCTAAGGTAAATGCTTGTTCACCAAGGTTTTTATTTTTTTTAATCCTTTTGTTCTTGTTAGGGCAATTGTGGTATATTGGTTAAACTTCTGCGTAATATTCTAGTCTATGCCTTTCTTCCATTAATTATCTATTTTTCATTCATCTAAATTTCATATCAGAAGATCATTTGAATAGGTGAAGAAGATAAGTTATTCCAAATTTTTATCACTTTTATTCTTTCTTCAAGCTTTATATTAATTTTGATTTTTGCTCTAACAAATTAAAGTTCTGACTGTATACAGACAGCTGCTTCAGGAACAACTCCTACATTAGATATGAGTCACTTCCTGATTATTCATATATAATATATAATAAATTTCATTTTCTGGATGTTATTCAGTGTCTGCCATGTCCAGTGCTGTCCTATTATTTTTTCAGAGAAGTTATTTATAATAAGCAGGGATCTTTTGTTAAAAAAATCATTTGCCATCTTACATTTCTTATTCCTGATTCATGTTCTCCAATACATTTCTTGTCATTCTCATCTATTCCTATCATTGCACCGAAGTCACTAAGTTGATGCATGTGTTGATATAATTTGGAGAGTGTTATTGAGTGCTTTGTAGAATTTCTTAACCCTTTCATACTTTGGAAAACAGGATAGTGAATAAACCAATTATTTTAATGACATTTAAAAATACTTATAATGAGCAGGGCAATAAAGAATGATCAAATGCCCCATGAATTTTTTTTTTTTTGTTGCTATTGGACAAATAGTGAAACTGATTTTGCCAACTCCTATGCTTGCTTCTCCAAGGGGTAAATGACAACAGTAATTGTGACCCATTCTTCCATTTGCTTGCTATTATGCACACACACATACAAATATATATTAAATATATATATATATTTGTATATGTATATATGAAGTGATCACATAAAGATGTATATAATCCAATCCACTTCCACCAGTAAATATGTCCTTTCATTGGTCATTTGTCCTTTCATTGGTCATTGGACACATCTTATATTTAGAGTATCAGCAAACAGACATTTATATAGAATCTAAAAAGTGTGATTCTTAGCATCTGTGGCTTTCTTTTCTCTGTCTCAGCTATCATTACTGAAGGCAGGACTGAAGGTTATCACATATAAAACTTCATCTCCCATTGCTATGTCTTTGCACTGTATCTTCCATATCTGGAATGCATTTCCTCCTCATTTCTGCCTCTAAAAATCTTTCACATCTTAGCTCAGGCAATATTTCTGTATGATACCTTTCCTGATTTTGTCACCAGCTACTACACATCTCTAATATAAATTTGTGCATATTATTTCCTATATGATTTTATATATCCTAGTAGGATCTCATGTATGTTCTATATTCTTTAAGGGATGAAATTGTTTCTTCTGTGTCCTCAGAATCTAGTCATTGACTGGCACATAGGAGGCTCTAAATACATGCTGATTGATTAACTGCCCTAAATGAAGAATTCAATGCCAAGTGCCCAATTTATGGATGAAAAGGCTTCACCTGGGCTGATCCTCAAAAACTGTTACCAGAATCTATTAAAAACCATTCCAGCATGATAAAACCTAGCAGAATTTGTATTTTGCTAGCATAGCCTTTGAGAATCTAGCATCACTTCTGTGTCATGATAAGGCATCAAAGTAGGAATTGTAGACAATTATATTGTTGGATATAATTATCAGAAAATGCTTACATCTACAGAGGCTTGTGTGTCCACCTATCTCTAGGTTGTCTTGCACATATAACTAATTTTCTCCTTACATCCTCTTTTTCATCATATTATGTGACTTTGGCCCAGTTCATAGAAATAGTACAAAAATAAAGAAAATTGTGTTTGGCAAAATGTTTAATCTGCCCAGGAAAAAAAAGATAGTAGTCATGTTACTCAGTGAATAGAACACTGAATATGAGAGAGCTAGGCTCAAAGAAAGCCTGACTCAAACACTAGTTTTGGAGCCTTAGACAAAGTCACTTAATCTTTCCAAAACTTTGTTTTCTCAAGTATAAAATGGAAAAAAAATTAGAGTTCCTGCCTCACGGGCTATTTTGAAGATCAACTATAAATTTACCTATCATTACTAATCATAATTAGTCTGAACCACTTAGCTTATTTATGAGAACACTAAATTTATTAGAACTTTGTGCTAATGAGGTCTTATTTTAGTATTTAATGATCATTTAGTTTTTATATAGAGAAAATAGCTCTGTTAGTGGAACTCAGATGGCTTCTCATTGATCATAAGCAGAAGAATGAGATTAGTTGAAGTGCAGCTGATCACTAGGTAAAAAGTAAGGAAAATGAAAATTTTTCAATGTTAGCATCTTTATATCAAAAGTCTGATCAGTATTGTAAGCAGATGTGTGGACATTAAAAAGAAAACTACCAATATTTTTGGGCCATTTCTGTTCATATACAGTAGTTTACTATGCATGAAGAAAGAAGTAGAATTAATTAGATAAAGAAGAGATTCATAGCTCATAAACCTCTTATGAAATACGCTTTTCAGCTGTAAGTAGAATGATAGTTACTCTTGAAGGAAACTTATTTTGATTTCACCTGATCATTCTCATTATTGTCCTTTAGATTTTTTTTGAAAGTAATTTTTCACAGTATTAATTCTCCTCCAAAATCCATAAAGACATCCAAATTTCCTTATAGGAATATAATGTCCCAGAAAGAACTCATTAATAATAATAAGTAAATATTCTTTCCCCCATAAACTGTCCTTTCTTTTCAACTTTCCTATTTTTCTCCAGGGTACCACCATTTTCTTAATCAGGCTCACAATCTTAGCGTTATCATCAATTCCTGACTTTACAAGTCCAATGTGTTCCCAAATCTTGTCATTTCTAGTTTTACATCTCTCAAATATGTCCTCTTTTTTTTTTTAACTCTAACAGCCCCAAAGATAGTATAGGTAATAATCACCTCTTGCTTAGAACATTGGGATAGCTTTCTGTTTGGCCTCCCTGCTTCAAGTCTCTTCCTGTTCTAATCAATCCTCCACTCAGCTCTAAGTGGTTTTCCTAAAATGCATTATCCCCATACTCATTAAACTCCAGTGGCTCCTTAGGAGTTTCCTTCAGGATCACAAATTAAGTCTTCTATTGGGCATTGAAGTTTGTTCATAGAATGACTCCTTCCTACTTTTCAAGTCTTCTTATACTTTCTTCAGCTCCATCTACTCTACAGTTGAGCTAGACTGACTTACTTGCTATTCTTCACATACAATGTTATGTGCCCAGAGACTTTCTTTCACTGGCTATCTCCAATATCTGGAATATGTTCCCTTTATTCTCCCCTTCTTATTTTTCCTAGCTTTCTTCAAGACTCAGCTCACACTCCACATTCTATAGGAGGCCATTTACCCCTGGATACTAGTGCCTTCCCCAGTTAGATTATTTTCCATCTGTACTGCATTTCTTTTATACACCTAGTTATTTACTCAATCTCCTTTTTGCCTACTTTTATATCCCTCGAGCTAAACTCAGAGCCTGGTGCATAAGAATCTCTTAATGAATTCTTAGTGACTTGTTGAAATACTTTATATACTCAGATCTTACCACAGAGTTCTGCATATAGTAAGCACCTAATAAATGCTTGTTGAAAGATACCAAAAATTCCCATTTCTTCATGATTCTATCAGAGGTTTTAGTACAATTTTCATTTGTTGCATCATGCGATTACATTTTTTTCCCCCTCTACCTATCGTGTCAGCTTTGGACTACTGGAAAAAAAAATCCATGTTCTTCCCTTCTCTTTGATTGAGTTATCCTTTTACTAGGCAAAGTGATGTTAGCTTTTATGCTCTTCTCTTGGCTTCCAGCAGCTTTCCCAATAGACTTCTGCTGGAGCTCTGCCAGGAGTCTGAGATCCCTACAAGCATCAGATCAAACCATCACAACGGGGATTCTTCAAGGCAGGTCAAGTTAAAGAGTCTGCTCTGAAGACCCAGTCTACATTACACCAAAATTTCATTGTTCATTTAGAATTCTGTTTCAGGGGATTGTCACTAGTGGTAGAGCTGACTTCTAAGCCCATTCCTAGCACAGAAACAATGCTAGCACTTTCTTTATTACATCCTGTTCATTATATATCAGATTTCTTTCCATACTAGCAGACCATGGCTCTTTTACACTATCTGTGGTCACTTCAGATTAAGCTTTGAATTTGATTATACCAACTTACTCTAAAAGGATTAGATTCATTTGGCTCCCCCTCCTGCTTCCAAATCCATTTCACAAAAAAAAAAAAAAAATTGGATATGAGTACACACAAGTTTAAATCTGGCTTGCCAGTGAAGACTGAACAATAATGAGAAGTGATTTCTTAAAACCCCAAGGTGAATTTGAAGTATAATGGAGATAGGGCCTAAAATCCCTGGAGTTTGCTACTCTGTTTGTATTTTGAGCAGCTTTTCTCAAATCAACAACTTTTGCATTTAAATATCCCCCACATACCAAATGCAAATCACATGAGAATACCCCGGTATCAGCAAGAGCCAAAGACATGACTCTGGGTTGGCTCAGGCCCAGTCCAATTATAGTTCCAACAGGAGGAAGGTAGCTTTTTTCACATTTTTCTCTGTGTAAGAATGTGAACCAATATATTTATGGAAAACATATTGAGGCATCTTTGTTATTTTGTACCAGCTGCATGCATTTCACTGTTACAAGACGATCACAGGAGCACAGGGCAGACATTTTAGAGAACAGATTTCCATTACATAGCTCTTGAAAATAGAAGGGAGGAACTGCCATACAAATGTTTGTATCAAACAGAATATTAGGCCACATTCTCCCTGTAGAGAAACTCATATCTGGGAATAAGTTAGGTTAAAGTAACCGTATTTTAGCTTAGCCTATTCAGGATGAGGGAGGAGAGGTTCAGGGTTTGCAGACTGTAGGGACAACTAAACAGAAAAATGGTGTGTGCGTGTGTGCGTGTGTGTGTGTGTGTGTGTGTGTGTGTGTGTGTGTGTGTGTGTTCCCCAGAGGGAGGATAGAAAGGGAGGTTTGAGGGAGGTGAAGAAGAAAATAAATTCTTTCTCACCTTTCTATTGGGATTGAATTCAATAATTTAATTCAACAAATATTTATTAAATTCCTTCTTTGTGCAAAGTTTATATAAACAAGGGTAGAAAAAGATGAAAATAACAGTTATAGTCCTTATGACCCTTATATCCCACTGTATATAATAGTTAATAACAACTAACATTTATATAGCACTTTAAGGATTGCGTAATGCCTTAGATATATTTTCTTTTTTGTATATAACCCAAGTTCCTGGTGGTTCAGACCCTCCAAGCTAAAATCCAAATTGCTAGCAACTCCTTCAGTCTTTAATCCGTCATACAAATTCTCTCTTTCCAACTAGAACCTAGGTGTCTAGTGATCTTACGTTGCATCCCTCACCCCTAGCCAGAGAAATACCTTCCTTGCCACCTAACTCCTTCCTCAGGCTCCTTTATTTATCCACTGTCATTAAATCAGCTTCTGACCTTTCTCCCATCCTCTTCTCTCCACTACTGCCCTCTTTCTCTCACTGCCGTGATCTCTCAAGGTTGCTTTCCTGTTAAAAAGAAAAATGGGACTTTGGTTCTGCTGGGTTCTTTTGGTTTTGTTTCCATTAGGAAATCTGGAAAAACAGACATTCTAGGCAAAGAGACATTAATTATTGTCACATCTTAGTTTTCTCATCTGTAAAATAATATATTTCAACTAGATGACCTCAAAAATCTCTTCCATTTCTAAGATTATGACCCTTCCTAAGATAGTTCCCTCTTCCATCTGTATCAAACCTTTCAGGCTTGCACTAATTTAATAAATACTACATCAGGATCAAGTAATACTGTATTTAATAATGAACAGAAAAAAACCCATAAAGTAATTAACCGTCAGAAGGTGTATGCAGAATGCTGTCCAGCAACCACTTCCCAGCTCTGGGATCCCCATTTTTCTTTCCTAGGTTTGATGTGCTATTCAGGGTCCTCTCTGCATTTCTTTAAATCCAGATCTGAAACCCTATTAAGGGACTTGTCAGAGCAAGCCAGATGACACAAGAAATAATGACAAAAGACACATAATTAAAGCAAGATCGAGGTAAACAGCAAGGAGCCATTACATTATAAACAAAGATTTGTCCCATGGATTCCCCATGCCATTGTTGGAAGCTGGAAAACTCTTCTTCTGACAATTCATTCACAGTTGAAAGGATGAAACCAGACTCAGCCAGAGCTGTTCTCATAACTACTGGCTCATCCTCTGAGCAACCCACTGTGTCTCAACTTCTTTCCGCTTCTTCTGCTGCAACTGCTCTTTACCCCCAAAGCTGCTCCTCACTGATCCTCCACTGAGCTGCTGCCATCTGGTGGGCTTGTTCTTCAAAGTGAGTTTTATCACTCCTTGAGAGACAGCCCTTCCCAAAACTTGGCTTAAGACTAATCAGTTCATAACTGAATTTAAATTTTAAATTTAAGTTAAATTTTAGACGAGGGAAGAATATCTAGTTGAAGTAATCTGACAGGCAGTTAGAGCTAGGCAATTATTTCAATTGCCCTGCTTTGTTCCAGTGAGCAGACTTAGGAGCAAGGGTAGAAATTGGAAAAAAAAAAAAAAAGAAAAGAAAAGAAAAAAAAAGGAAAATGCAGATTTTTTTTTTTCTGTACAGAAAAATAAAAACTTTCCTAACAATTAAAGTTGTTTGAAAGTAGAATGAGCTGCCTTAGAAGGTAGTGGGTTCTCATTCACTGAGGATCTTCAAGCAAACGTAGAATGATAACTTGTTGAGTGAGTTTTAGAGGAGATATATATTCAGATATGAAATGGGTATATATGCATTAAGAGGTGAATCTCAGGATCCTTCCAGTGGGATTTGAAAATCTGGAGAGCGCTTAAGGTTGGAAATATAGACTTGGGAGTCATCTAATAGATGAAATAATGGAAGTGAATGGAGTGGAAGAAATAACAAAGCAGAGAGCATAAAGAAAAAAAAAAGAGAACTAGAACAGAATCTTGAGGGACTACTACGTTTACAGGAGGAAGATGAGAAACTACCAAGGGACATGAAGAAAAACTGATCAGGGAGATAGGAGGAGAACTGTAAGAGTTAAATGACATGGAAACCAAGGGAGAAAAGAATATCAAAGGATATGCAAGAGTGATAAAGTATCAAATGCTGTAGGTCAAGGAAAATAGATATGTTACCTTCTATCCCAATAATCAGTAATTTAATTAATTAATATTTGTTCCAAAAAAAGACTAATCAGTTCATCAATACATCTCTATCTCTCTCTTTCTCTCTCTTCTTCCCTCCTTCATTCTCTCACTCCCTCCCTCTATCTCTCCCTCTTTCTCCTTCCCTCCCTCCACTGTCAGGGCTAGGGCCAGCTATAATGACAAATAGCCTTCAGTTCACAGTGTTGTTTGTTTGTTTGTTTTTAAAGATTGCACTTTCTTTGGTGGGAACTTCTCTAGCTCCGATTTATATTTAGGCTGGGATAAGCATTTTTTTTAATTACCATTGTTACCTTGATAGGTAGTTCAGGGGTCATTCAAATTACCCTACAGATTCAATGAGTAGCCCTAGGGTGGAGTAGAACTAGCAACCTTTGTCCTTTATTCCAGCAGCTATACTCATTGTCTTGTCCTCCCTAAAGTAGGCAAATGTACATATGAAAATAATTTGCTTCAGTGATGAATAGAATTCAAAAATGTATTTATTTCTTTTTGTATACTTCTGCATTTGAAATATCCATGATTTCATGTGTAGGTACCCATGACCCATAAAAAAATC
This sequence comes from Vombatus ursinus, assembly GCF_900497805.2. Taxonomy (NCBI): domain Eukaryota; kingdom Metazoa; phylum Chordata; class Mammalia; order Diprotodontia; family Vombatidae; genus Vombatus; species Vombatus ursinus. The sequence continues at coordinate 36,737,193 of NW_020954599.1, read as the reverse complement.
ACAGTTCCCTCCATAACAATCACTAGACAGAGAATCCTTCTGGTCCCCTCTAAATTTAGCTAGGTAATAGAGTGCTTAGAGAACAGGGTCTGGAGTAAGGAGGACTTGAGTTGTTCAAATCCAGTCTCATAAGCTTACTAGGTGTGTGATTTTAGGCAGGTTACTTAACCTCTGTTTGCCTCAGTTTCCTCATCTGTAAAATGGGGATAATAATTATCCCTAATACGGAGGGTTGTTGTGAGAATCAAATGAGATAAAAATTCTAAAGTGCTTAGCACAGTGTCTGGCATGTAGTAAGTACTATATAAATTTTAGTTATTAGTATTATTAATTACCTGGGCAGATGACAGAATGACATAACAATGATTTTTCTTTCCTTGACTTTGTCTAGATGTTTCCAGCCAAACTGATGGGGTTGGAATCTGAGCCCCAGAAAGGAAAAACTCTGGCCCCAGAGCATTTTCCACCCTTGGTAATTCTATTACCTCATGGATTACTTGGCCACTCTCCCACAGTCTTTCTGTATATAAGGTCCATCTTGTCTCCATTAAGATGCTGAGATTCTTAAAATCTAGCCACTGCTTAGATTTTTATAATCTAACCACTGCTTACCCACATTGAGACTCCTTAACAGTCTGCCCAATATGATGGATGTTCTAATAAACCTCGTCTTTGGATGAAACAAGGCTTGGGTCGAATTCTTTTGGGCAGGATTCGCGTGTTGTGATTTTGGGGTGCCCGCACCCCTGAACCCCTAAACTGCATCAAAACCACTATGAAAAATCAGAGATTGTAGTGGAGATTCCTTTTTTAATGATAACATAAAATTATGCTCTCTAAATATTATATATGCTTATGTTGTTAAAAATAAATGAATTTGTATGTATCCAATCTCCATGACTTTTATGGGATCAATTTTAAAGTAATGCATCTAAAGTGCATTTGCACTAAATTTGCAAACCTCAAAGCATCATATAAAATGTCAACTCTCCTTATTATCTATTCCAGTTCAATCCAATTCAATTTAATCCAAGGCAATCCAAAAATCAATTGTTAAGGACCTACTATATGCAAATCACTATGTTTGGTACAGAGAATTCAAAGGTAGAATTCAAAGAACTTACAGTGGACTCAGGGACATAACATAATCTCATCATCCTCTCTCATCCCCATCGTCTGTCATAGCCATTATCTATCATCGTAGTCATCATCATTGGAGGGACATATTACAGACACAAAACCATTTATCTGAATGGTGCTAATTAATATTGTTTAAGCAACTTTTAAAAGGAATATTTAATCTCTAAGTCTGCCATTTATTATCTGCACATAGGTATGTGAAAACATACTGTTTATAATGAACAACTCAAATTTCAAAATAAGATAAGTGCTTATTCAGTTTTGAAAGATTAAAATTAAAATATATTACAGCACAAGTCTTAAAAGTAAGGAGTCCTTTTGAGTTGAATTTATGACAATAAACAGGCTGTTAAATATTTAAATGCCAGCCATGTCACTAATATTTTCCCATTATTATTAAGCTTTTTTTTGTTCTGAGAAAAAAAAATGGAAAGGAGAATCATCTATCTAGCTATTTTAATTTGAGTATTTCCCATTAGTCCTAATGGTGGACACTTGAAAGGTATAATCAAGAAGTAGAGAATGCAATTTAGAATATGCTGAATTTGAAAAAAAAAGTAACTCATAATTAAGGTGCTAAGTTGGAATGCAGAAGAAATGAGAGAATGAAGATTGTAGAATTCTGATTCATAAAGCTAGCTATTTAATACAGTAGTACAGGCAAAGTGGCATGCAATTTTCAAAAGTTAACATTGCTATAAATGATATCCCAGGTACAGCTCTCCCTTTTAGAAAGTAAAATAGTTTTCCAAAGAGGTGATGTTGTAGGCAGTCTGTAGATTCTTCCTCTTATATAATGTTTGGAGCTTGCTTTCCAAAGAAATTCTTATTTTCAGGCTGGAATGTAAAGAGCAAAGGACATTTATGAGCATATGGGAGGCAGTAAAATGTAGAATTGTTTGAATGTTCATTAGAATGAAGATTAATAACAACAGTCATGCAGTTTCAAACACATTAAGTCCAATGAAAAGATTGAACAGAGAATTTATGGTGTTGACACAAATATAAATAACACCATTTTGCATGGATAAAATTAGAAATAAAGACTATGTTTAAAACTGTATGTTTATGCAAGCATTGCAATCATATATAGAAAATTTGCAAATATCATTAGAGTTGGGGATATGTCCATTTTGTTAAAGTAGATACTTGGTAGTTTTGGGCAATTAACAATCTAGGACTTCAGGGCACATTTTTTTCTAGTCTCATTTATATCAGTCTCTAAGCCATGGCTTAGAAAATTATTTTAATGGCATCTGTATTCAAATAATTAATTACCTTACAGTCAATTTGTGTAAACCTCCTAGAACTGTGGGTTTTTAGGAAAAGTAGGGAACAAAGGAAAGAAGGAAGGAAGGAAAGAAATTTTGAGGTTACATTTAAAAATGTTAAAATATTTTGAAAAGAAAAAAGTATAAAGTTCTCTTTTCTATATGTCTTATTATTACTAAATGGGACAAAAGAGAGGAGTATACTTTTAGTAAAAAATATGTACATAAAACTGATAAGATTTAAGAGAAGAAAAAAAAATATATAAATGAGTGATAGCCTACAAGCCTACAGTACTAGGAGAGGAAGCTTTACATGTGGAATCAGAAAGCACAGCAGAGTAGAATGTATTTGAATATAGGTGGAAAATTTTTCTCCTTTTCCTACATGACCTCTTTGTTCCATCATGTTTCCATCATGACTCTCTCTTCTTCTTTTTTGTTATCCTGACATCACTAGTACCTTTAATACCTTTTCTTAGAACGTGCCAGGAAGCAAAAGCTTGTCAACTTGAGGTATTTTGCCACTGCAGTCAGAATTTATCAGAAACACATGAGATCATCATTTTTTTTATTGTGGAAGTATGTAATTGTTTCATGTACAACTTGAGTCTATAGCCACTCTCAAATTCTGTGATTCTTTGATTACAATATGATTTCTTTAGTTTGGAACAGATAGATTCAGAACTCTCTAGTATAACACAAATGAAAGGTTTGAAAAGTTTCCTTAATGAGTCTGTGCCCAGAACTTACTTATTAGGTGTAACTCATCAATTTCTGACAATTCATTATTGTCCTCATTGTCAATTTAGTTGCAGTAGTGGGTGGTAATAGTGGTAATATGGGTAGAAGTGAATCTCTGGGTCATATTTTGAAAGGAAACTGATTTTGGCCTGATTTGTTTTCTTTTAGGTACTTTTTTTTCTTTTTTTTTGAGGGAGAGGAGTGAGGTCAGGGAGTGTGGGGATCATATGATTCATTTTTTTTTTCTTCTACACATTACTCTCAAAAACTGAAATGTATCTCTTATCTCATTGATTCAGGAGTTCCCTGCACATGTAAATCACAACCCATTCATTCATACCCATCTTATTTAACTTTTGTCCATGTCCTCCCGAAAGTTTGCCACTAGGGTTCCACTCAATTTTCTGGAAGTAAAGGAGAGAAGAGAATAAGTATTTATATAATACCTACTATGTTCCAGGTATTACCCTAAGTGCTTTACAAAGATTATTTCACTTGGAGAACTTTCTCACTTTCTCAGGACATCACAGGAGTACCATGATAGCACTCTGGCTTTCCATCTGTCATCCCTCACTCTCAAGTGGCCAGCCCATAATCTTCCTGTGATACAATTTCTTGGTAATTAGCAGCATACTAATATTCTCACACATCAGGACTTAGGAATTTACTCTAATAATGATGAACAGTAATAATATTTAAAAAGTAATAAAAGTAATTACTCCAAATGTTTTGAATTACTTTTATATCTCATTACTATTTGCTACTTACTATTTAAGGACATTGTAATTATGATCTACAGGGACGCTGTAATATAATGTGAAGTGGATGTAACATCAGAGCATCAGGGTTCCGATGCCAGCTCTTCCACTTACCACCTCTGTGACCTTGGCTAAGTCATTTAAATATTTTTTTTCGGTAGAATAAAGGACTTGGACTAGATAATCTCTAAGTTACTTCTGACTCTAGAATCATGATATATTTACTTAAATGGCCTGTCATTTCATCAGGTCATTTAATCATTCATTCCATCAATTCAGTCAATGACCCAAAGACTAGAAAATAATTTTCATGATTTCTGTATATAAATCACTATCTTAAAGTCCACCTGATGCTGAGCTTCTCCAATCATAAGTAGGCTAGTCTTTGGCCAACACACAGTGCAATCAATCGGTGGGACTGAAAAATTTCCTAGATTGTTAAAAAAAAAATGTGCTGAGTTTGCAATTTATTGACAGTTTTAGAACCTAGACTAATTTTGCCACAGTAGTGATGCATCAGAGGGAAAAGTTAGTTGAGGTGTATGTAATGTACCCATGTGATAGACATTTATTTGCTTTTTTGATACATCCTTCTAAAATTCTGTACCCAACTGGGCACAATGTGCCTTTGTGCCCTCTCCTTCCTGCTTTCCCCAACTAATCAGCTCACTAGAAAAGTACCTTTCTAGGAATTCTCATCTTGGTTTTTTAAACAGGAAACAATGTTTTAACCAAAAGAATTTTTTTTTCATTGTGGAGTTCAGATATCAACGGCCATGATAAGAGATATTTTTTAACTGTATAGACAGCGACCGTGCTGACTTGAAAAATCATCCCTGATATCTAATCCACATGAAATCCTAGTCACTAAGCCAGAGCCACTGAGTTACTTTTTATTTTCTTCAAGTAGACTATATTATGAAGTTCTCTTACATTGTTACTTTTAGCAGATAATCAATATTACTCTTTATGGTTCATTCACATTATGTTTTGTTTTATCTGCTTTCTTTGTATAATATAGGAACATATATGTGTGTGTGTGTGTATATATATATATGTATATACATATATATATATACACACACACACACACACACACGTGTGTATATCTCCATGAAGTGGTGTGGGGGTGGAATAAAGCAGAGGTTCTTAACCTATTTTATGCCATGGACCTGTTTTCCATTCTGTCAAAGTCTAGACCCACTCTCAAAATGATGTTCTTAAATAATTGAAAGAAATTCTAGATTTCAGGTAAAGTTCAGTGTATTTAACAATGTATTTTTCCCAATCAATGTCACATCCCCCATGACATATAGCTATGGACCCCAGTTTAAGAAGCCCCAGATTATATTATCTTTGAGATACCTGCAAGGTCTAGATGATCGTTCTAAGTCTAATTTTTGACAAATGGCGTGTAGATTAGGGAAAAGGGTTGAACCTGTGCTTTAATACATATAGGGACTTCTGGTGAGAAAACTCCCCTTTCCATTGTGTGGAAATTGGTACCTTTATTGAAATATATAGTCATATGAACCTATCTAGAGCACTGAGAGGTTAAGTGATTAGCCAGAATCCCACAGTCAGTATATGTTAGAAGTAGGACATTAATCTAGATTTTCCTGGCTTCAAGATCAGATCTCTATCCACTGTGCCAATAAGTCAAGCATTAACTTAAGATAAACTGTATTTTAAAGGTTATGGTCATTTAGAGTAAGATTTAATGCTGGAAACATTCATGTGAAAAAGAAATGATTCATTCACAAGAGAACATATCTGGGTTTTGTCTCAGACTTGAAAGCATTTAACCCACTCACCCTGACCCTTACCTTGATCTTAAACCTACTCCAGAACCTTACCTATAAGCTTCAAGTCAATTCTAGCTTTAACAGCCTACATTTATAATTTCTTTTAAGTAGTGGCAGCTTTTGAAAGCTGCTAGCTATGAATTACCTACCAAGAATGCTTTGCATCATGTCAATTGTTTTACTTAGCTGGTGACACTAAGCATGATGCTGTGGTACAGGGACAGGGATGGGGCAGGGGCATTTGTTCATCATAAGACAAGAAGTTTGAATGGTCTGTACCCTTTCCTGTGCTTGACCGTTGCATCCTCTGTGTGCTACCGTCAAACAGAGACTGAGTGTTAACCACAACAGCTTGTTTGTTTTTTCACAAAATAAATAAATATCATGAAAAGCATCAATTTATAACATTAAAATAGGATCATTATAAAATGTGATATTTTAAAAGGGTCTCTTTTTATCTCATTTTCTTCTAGGGTTACCCCAAATCCCAGTTTGAGTCTCCAATTATTTTCTCTTATATCTTTCCTTTTTCTCCCTATCTCCACTGACAGAAACTGAGAAGTTAAGTCATGAAGTAGATCTCATAGATAAAATAAAACTCCCAACAACTTATCTCTAATCCTAATAGATGCCTCTACACTTTTCCTTATTTGCCTGTTTTTTTATTTGTTTTTATTTTGATGTGAGTACCCCAAACTTCTATGTCATGTCTCATTAGTTCTTATCTGGATTTTATGTGAGCTAATAATTAGAATACACATATTCCCTTAGATATGAACCATGTCTGAGTATGAGATAGCAACTTACTTATGCTAGCTAATTTGAAATTGAAAAAAAAAATAACTTGTGGCAGAAGTCCTGAATTTATTTCAGAATAAAAACTTTTACAAATCACATTTAAGTAGAAAGTTTAATAAAGTTTTAAAACAGGTTTTTGGTCATAGGATCATCGACATATATGTCACAGGATGGGAAGGACCTGGAGGCCATGTAATCCTTTCCCTTCATTTTATAGAGAAGGAAACTGAGGCCCAGAGTGATTAAGTGATGAGCACAAGTTCATGTATGCCAAAAACAGTATTCAAACTGGTCCCCTTACTCTGAACCCATGTTCATTCCCCTGCAATAGCCTTTATTTCTTCATATTATTAATAATAAATATGATGCTGGTATTTATTGTTAATCACTTCTTCCGGGAGAGTTGGATATATTTAGAGATTTTTAGTTTGGATTTCATAAAAACAGCAAGTATTACATATAGTATACTTCCAAATTCTTCCCTATTCTCCACAGCCTTGATTATATATTAATCTAATTGTTTTTAAAGTTCCCTGTTTCTCTGAGGATGGTAAAGTCACATTTACTATTAAACAGAATTACAGTTTGGAGCAGTGCTCAAAAGGCACATTACAAAGTTATAGATGTTCTTTGAACAATTAATTACCAGTAAAATAATTACAGAAGAATTATCTTTGTTGTTTATAATGTCGTAAATGAAGTCAAATGTAAGACTGGGAAGCAGAGAAATGTAAAGTGTGAAGATTTTAAAGGACAATGACATTCCTGTCGTTACATTCATCTCAATTCACTTTTTATATCTATGGCATTTTGTGCGTGCGTGTGTGTGTGTGTGTGTGAAATGAAGAAATTTGAGCTAGAAATTTTTTATGGCTCAATATTTTAAGAAAGTTAACATTTTTAATTAACATAATATGAGGGATACATAAGGATATATGAAGATAATAAATTATAGGGGATAGGTAGTTTGATAAATGAATGGATGGATGGATAGAGGATAGATAGTTGGATGAATAGATAGATAGATATTAGGGAACAGCATATAGTGTAGTGGAAAGAAGTCTGCCAGAGGACCTGAGTTTGAATGAACTGGTTCTTCTCTTCACTATTTGTATAACCTTAGGCAAGACACTTAACCTCCCTTGAAATTGGTTTTCTCATCCGTAAAAGGAATCAGTTAGAATAGATCACCACTACGCTTCCTTCTGGTCCCTGTACTAACCTCCCATGGTTATTATGAGGATAAAATGAGATACTATTTGTATAGCACTTAGTTAGCACAATGCCTGGCATATAGGTGCTATAAAAATACTAGTTATTATCATTGTTGTCGTTGTTGTTAATGTTATTTCTCTTACCCTCTGATAGATCATGAGTGCATTGTGTTGAGACCCTAAAAAAAAAGAAAACAACCACCTAATGATACTTTTTAAAGAATCATTATTTTGGATACAGAAAGCTATAAATAAAGAATCACATTCAGAGTGTGTGTATAAAATCTATCAGTAACCTATATCTCTCAGCCTATCCGTTTATAAAACATGAGTGTGAATTTACAGCTGTTCATCATTACCACATTATTGCAGCTTATTATGAAAACAGATAGGAAGCATGGAGTCATCAGATTCAAAAATGCTTCTTTATTTCACGTTAACTTTTTAAAAATTTTTATATTTTTTTCGTTTTGTAAAGCAGAAGAATGGCATTACTTTCAGCGGAGGAGAGTTTGTGATTCTTAAATATTCATGAGGCACAATAGTTTCACAACAAATCAAATTTAATTAAATGATGCATTTCCTCCACTTACAAAAGGTTTATTAAAGGTTTATTTGCTCATGCTAATTAAAGCGTTAGAGTAAAAATCCACATGAAACTTGGCACTAACAATTAAAAAAAAATGGAAAGATTTCTCGCCTCAGTGCAGTACCTTGCCATGTTTAAACTGCTCTGCTTGTCATTTAGAATCTTTAATGAAACCGGGGAGGAGGCTATTTATTTGCATAATAGGACATAATTTGCTGTGGTGGGGTTTTAATTATTTATAGGCTGTCTGAAATATTTAAAATGGCATCACTAAGGAGCATGAAGTGTTGGATAATGCCTTCATTTCGGGTTTCCTGCCGTTTCTTTTATGGGTCAAGCGATTTATTTCTAATTAGCATACCAGGCTAGTGGCTCTAAAAACATAAGGAAAACAAATTGGTTTCAGTCTGTTTGCAGCTTGAGTAGTTTGTGAGTGGGAAGGGTCACTGACAGAGAGAAAGTAGATGGCATGGGATAGCGCCAAAAGTCAACCCAGTACATGAAAAGCACAGACTAGACAAAATTATAGATTTATTTGTGCATGTTATTTAGAATACATATTAAGCTGTTGTTGGGAGAGGGTAAGGAGGGAGGTCGGGGGGATGCCATAGTTAATGGGTTTTATGTTAAATTCTTACTCAAGTATTTTCAAATGTTAAAATACCATTTGTGGGAAAAGGTATCCAACTGAAACAAAAATGTTCTCTTCCTCTGAATAAGCTACATAGGATAGACCACAAGTTCCTGCTGATAATTTAGCAAATATTTGAGTGTCATGAGAAGATTTCATATCTGAAACTTATGAAATCTTATTATTCTATCCAGGAAGTACCCTGCTAGCAAACCCAAAATACTATTGTTTGCAATATAGCTCACTGAAACCAAGACATTCTGCAAAGGATGCAAAATTGATGCTGGGACCAAGGGAGGTAAGATGTGTCTGGTAAATAGAGTGCCAACTTAGATAACATATAAAAGTACTAACACCACACATTTTTAGAGCCCATTACATTTTGCAGAGGTGACATTGCTTTCCTCATTTTACAGATGAGTAAATTCATCTGAATGAAGCCTATTAGAATGTGAGCTCCTTGTAGATAGGCACTGTATTTGCTTTTTCTCCATGTCCCCAGAGCTTAGCACAGTGCCTGGCTCCGAGTAAACAATAAATAAATAAATAGGGTCACATAGCAAGTACATATATGAGACTGGATAAGAAAGCAGGATCAGACTTCAGATCTCATACTCTCTCCACTATACCGAGTGGAGATTATGAAGTAAGACAATCTTTACAGTTTTAGAAATTATCCACAATATCTTAATTCAATAATAAATCACACTTTTAACATTACCTCCTATCCATTTTAGATCCTCCCAAGCTTAACTTCTTCAAAGCACTCTTTTAATTTTGATTTTTATAACATTGATTATAAGGATCTAATTTACAACACATTACATCGCCTTTCCCATTCAAATTTCATGTAGATTCTGATCCCTCTATCCAAAGAACATTTCAGATCTAAGCAGTGAAGGCTGCACTGTTGTCAAACATATTCTCTCAGCTGTCACCTTTAGAGCCAAAAACACAGATAGAGAGAAGGCTGCCAGATGTCAAGGAGCAGCTTTGGGTATTATGGAAAAGATCCTCTGTGTCCTCTAAGTAGTAGACAGCTGCTTGTCATGTGAAGAGAGCAGTCTTGTGAATTATCTATCGCTGAGGCCAAGTTAGGTGCCCAGGTGTGTGGTGGTCAGTAAGTGAGCTGTTCCAGAAGGCTGGGTAAGGAGAAGCTTCAATCTGTTGGAGAACATTTGGAGCTACTTTCATTGGGGGCTAAGAAACAGCTGGTGATTTTCTAGGTATTGACTTCTATCCTTGGTTACCTGGGACTATTAGGTATAGGTCAGTGTAGTAAGCACTGTGGGGAGCACAAAATAAACTGAAGGCTGTCTATGCCCCTCGAATAGTGTTAAGAGAGGCAAACGAGTGAGAAGGAATGAGTTCAAAAAGAGACTTGCTACCTCTTTGGCCTCAGACAAAGATATAGAACCTCCCTAGGCCATTTTCCTTATCTGTAAAATGGTGTGTGTAGGGGGAGGTGGAATGGTCTAGATGGTCCCTAAGATACCTTCTAGCTCCAGATTTATGGTGCTATTATAACCATGTGGTACAGATTTGCATATCTCAGCATACGGAGATACAAGAGTAGAGAAAAATTTAAAAAGCATGCATATGACATTGAACAAATTCAGTTAACTTATTTCGGCCTCAGCTTCCTCATCACCACACAAAGTGGCGGACAGAGGGAGGGCAGCACTTACTAGCTGTGTGACTCTGGACAAAATCGCTTAACCCTGTTTGACTCAGTTTTTTCATCTGTAAAATGAGCTAGAAGGAAAAAAAATGGCAAACTACTTTAGTGTCTTTGCTAAGAAAACCTCAAATCGGGTCACAAAGAGTCAGATACAACTGAAACAATAAAACAAACAGAACTGAATAAAGCTACGAAAAAAATCTGCTAATCCAAGCACCCTGAATTGATAGATGAATCAGAAGGTAATTCAGGTAAAGCCTCCTGAATAAGCTAAATGAGACATATTTTGAAGAAAGGAAGGACTTGAAACAAGAAAAAGATTATAAAATAGAGGGTGAGCAGATGTCTTCATCTGACAGTGTGACCTGAACATTCCTCATATTTGAAGACCTATTCCAGATGGATGTGTTCGGGAAAAGCCGAAGGTCAAAGGCATTCTGCACATAGCTGTTGTCAATCTATAAATTGTGGTGGGTCTACTTTGTGAGCAGCCATAACTAAATCAAGTTGATGAGGTTGCTTTATGAAATAGCATATCAAAGATAAACTAGTGCAAAGGTAATTGACACTGTAGCAATTTGTCAATCACTAGGAGGCCAGAGCTCAGCCCCTGGGCAATGGCTCTGTACCCTAATTATTTTTCCTCTGAGGAACATTAAAGGCCAGGAGGAATCTTTAATATCTTTTTCCCAATGGGGGTTGGGGGACACCATCACATTCTTGGCACTGAGCCTGAGGACTTCAGAGAGGAGAGACTGCCCTAGGAAGGAATTCAATAAGGTTAAATGATGTTCCCTGGAGAAAAGAAATGATTTTATTCAGTGTGGTGCTAAGATTTATTAAAAGGTAGATTGGCTTATTCCATATTAAGTGATTACTAAAAAAGTAGCATTACAAGAAGGCCTAGTGTAGTACAGTGGAAAGAAGGACAGTGGGCTTGAATTCAAACCCTTCCCTTGTTACCTTCTGCCTCGGTGACCTTGGGCAAGTCACTTAGCCTGGGTCTTAGTGACCTGATTTTTAAAATGAGAACTTTGAAATGGCCACTTAAGTCTCTTCCATTTCTACATCCAAGACCTTCTAAGTAAAGAAATTGGATCTAGATTGAACATGACCTCCTATAGAGGGGATTTTTTTTCTTTAAATTGCCATAGTATTTTAGAGCAAAAAAGCCTCTGTTTTATCAATGGATCACTCTCTGGGGGCTTCATGAAAAAAATTCTGGGAGGCAACGTGATCTAGTGGAAATTATTCTGGGCTAGTAATAAGAAAACCTGAATCTGAATGCCAGCTCTACTCTTGAACTCTGAATATGACTTCGCATTCAATTTATTCATTAAGGATGATAATAATACCTGCCCTATCAGCTTCTAAGGACTACTAAAAAAATCAAATAGGATAAAATATGTTAGGCCTCAGCAGAATACAAGCTTTTTGAGGGCAGGGACATATCTCTAAGGTGTAGCATAGTATCTTCCACTTAGTAGATCTCAATAAATGCTCATTGGATTACAAGTGCTTTGAAAACTATGAAGTGTAACACAAAAGTAAGATTTCTATCACTCAGAAGCAGTATGTCTTAGGAAAGAAACTGATACTAAATATTCCCAGCTTCCAGTGGGAGTAGTCACAATTCATGTACATATACATATGTGTGTATGTATGTACACATATATGTATATGTGGATATATGCATGTATGTGTGCATATGTATATATGTGTTTGGGTGTGTATATATGTCTGTGTATGCATGTGTAGGTAAACATATACATATATAAGCATATATACACACTACACACACACACACATACATACACACACATAGATTTAAAACTGAAAGGAACCTTATATGGCCTCTGGTCCTACCCATTTATTTTATAGATGAAGAAGTTGAAGCCCAGAAAGTTTGATTGATTTGGTCTAAGTCACCAAGTGAGAATGGAGGTAGGATTTGAACTCACATCCTCTTATCCCATATGCAGCTCTCTTTCCACCATACATATGTAGATAATTTGACATTAACATTGAAGAGGGTTATTAGTTGATCTAGGAAATCTAGCTGGGTTAGATCGCATCCAGAGTCATTTGTATAATATGTAGACCCCAAAGCAAAAATTCATAAAGCTCTTTCATATTTTAACTATAAAATATAAATAGATCATGCTCATTTTTCTTTTCTGTTTTAAGGACTCTTTGTAATGTGGCTGACATTGATAGAGTATTTATAGCTAGAATAAAAATATTACAAATTTCTACTCTAGTATTTTGTAAATTATTCTAGAATCTTTAAATAAATTCAGAATTACTAGGAAAAAAAGGAAGGGATAAGGTTCAGATATAGATAGGGAACATATAAAAGGGACATGATTCATCTCCTATAAAGTGACAAGGTCATTATTAGTTTGTGACATGTGAATATGGATGGATATGGATAGATTATGGATATATTTAAAGTTAGAAATACTTTAAAAAATGTCAGGGATAGGGTAAGGTTCAAACCCTATTATTTTGAAATGCCTTAGACATAATTTTGAATAAATTAATTATTATATTTAATAACTGGATCAAATTTGTAAAATCTTAGTTAAGAAAACAATATACTCTTTTAAAAATAATAATTAAATATTAATTGTGACAGAATCGGGGAACAGCACACCAAAACTCTGAGGTACCATATATTTCTTATCACTAAGTAGACATAATCCAGAATTAAGAAATCTAATTGTTTGCAATTAGATTTCTTTGTACTGTTTGCCTCCTGAGCCTCAGAACATTTCTCTTTCATTGTCACAATTGGTTTTTAATTATTTCTGCTCAAGAGGTTTTTATTTTATTCTTGTGAATTTTCTAATATTGTGACTTCTTCTGAATGGCATAATTCCAGTATAAGTAGTATTGAGCAAATGTTTATTTACTAATTTCACAGACTGAATTAGCAAAATTTAAAAATTAAAAATAAAACAATAGCTGAAATTCAGCCATTGTTTCTAATTGTTCTTCCATCATTTTCCCTCCAAATGATAATTTTGAAAACAAACAAACAAAACAACCCACTTTATTTTTAAAGGGAAATTTCTGGACTTCTACACTAATTATTTCCTTTCCCCCAAATAACACACCTCCAGTCATACTAGGGGCTGCTCAGTGATAAGGTGGATAGAGCGATGTGCCTTGAGTCAAGAAGTGAATTCAAATTTTGTCTTAGTTGTGTGATCCTGGGCAAGTCAGTTAACCACTGTTGTCTCAATTTCCTCAGCTGCAGCTACCTTGCAGGGTTGTTGTGAGTATCAGATTAAGTAATATTTGTAAAGCACTCAGCATAGTACCTGATACATAGTTATCAGCTAGGTGGTACAGTGGATAGAGTGCTGGGCTTCAAGTTAGGAAGACTCATCTTCCTGAGTTCAAATCTGGCCTCAGACACTTACTAGCTTTGTGACCCTGGGCAAGTCACTTAACCCTGTTTGTCTCAGTTCCTCATCTGTAAAATGAGCTAGAGAAGGAAATGGCAAACCCCTCCAGTATCTCTGCCAAGAAAACTCCAAAAGGGATCATGAAGTGTCAGACATGACTGAAACATATTATTAATTATTTTCAAACTTAAGATTCACTGTCTTTTTAAAATGGGGGGCTCATTAAGAATCTTCACCATTACCTCTATTTTTCCCTAGTGATTTTTAATATGCTTAGAAGTCCAGTGGTGTTGATCTTAAAAATAAGCAAAAACCTATGGTATAGTAAGTCAGGCAGGAGGCATTTATTAAGAATTTAATGTGTGTGGGGGGAGGGGGCAGCTAGGTGGCACAGTAGATAGAGCACCAGCCTTGGAGTCAGGAAGACCTGAGTTCAAATGCGGTCTCAGAAACATGATACTCACTAGCTGTGTGATCCTGGGCAAGTTGCTTAACCCCAATTGCCTCGCCAGGAAAAAAAAAAAAAAAGGAATTTAATGTGTGCCAGGTGCCACTGTGCTAAGCACTGGGGATACAAATAAAGATAAAAATAGGGCCCCTGCTCTCCCTTAAGGACTTCACATTCTAATGGAGTAGACAACTTGCAAACTAAGTACAGACAAGATATATACTAAGTAAATGGGAGATAATCTTAGGGAGGGGCAGCTAGGTGGCATAGTGGATAGAATATCTGGCATGAAGTCAGGAAGACTCAAATTCCTGGGTTCAAATCTGATCACAGACACTTACCAGCTGTGTGATCTTGGGCAAATCACTTAACCCTGTTTGCCTTAGTTTTTCATCTGTAAATAGAGCTAGAAAGCAAATGGCAAAGTACTCCATATCTTTGCCAAGAAAACCCAAATGGAATCATGAAAAATCCGACATGATTGAAACAACTGAATAACAACAACAATCTCAGGGAGAAGGCGTAGTGTGAGATGGTCATGTTGAGATGGCACTCTTACTATTAGCTTTAATTGCCATCCATCCCTCTTTATAGAAAGAAAATGTTGACTGCCTTAGATCCCTTATTAAATGTACAATTGGCACAAGAAATATTTTTAAATGTAAATAAAAATTTGTAGAGGGGCTGCACCTAATTTAAAATTAAACATTTTCTTTTCCCAGGGAGTCCACAGACTCTTCCCACCAACTGTGTTCATGTGATAATTTACTGAATACATAGGAATTCTTATCATCTGTGGATATATTGTCTCCACCCACCATTTTTAGTGCTCAACATCTGGGTTTGACAGTACTAATCAAAATAAGTATGGTTCTCAAAGCTCCCTTGAATTATTAAAATGTCCATATAACTAGATAAACCTCTGAATTTTAGTGCTCCAAGGAGCAGGGCTATTATAATAGTAATATAGGCTATTAGATATAAAATTGGAAGGTACCTTAGAAGTTATTTCATCTCCAAACTCTTATTTTTTTAACAGATGAGGAAACAACTACAGTATTGTGGAAAAGCCCAAATTCAGCTTAATCCATCAGGTTTTCTATTCACAAATTTTTATTATAACATGGGAATCTTGAATCTATTCCCTTCTTCTTACTTGAGGACTGCTAGATGGCACAGTGGATCCAGACCTGGAGTCAGGAGGACCTCAGTTCAAATCAGCCTTAGACACTTACCAACTGTGTGACCCTGGGCAAGTCACTTACCCTTGTTTACCTCAGTTTTCTGATGTGTAAAATGGAGATAATAATACACCTACCTCAAAGAGTTGTTGTGTGGATCAAATAATATAAGTGTAAAGCACTAAGCATAATGCCTGAGACATAGTAAACACCATAGAAATGGGAAGCTATTATTATCAGCTATTATTAAACTTGTAATTACAGTTCCATATCTGTTTCTATGTGTAATGGGGAGGGGAGAGATTGTTCTTCCTTATTAATACAGAAACATATTTACTAAAGAATAGCCAAATGGAACACTACTTGTATTAGCATTATATTTATGTCTGAATGAATATATGTGCACAAATTAACTAAACTTTCTGTTTGTTTAATAAATATTTTTATTATTTTCATAAGGACTTTATGATTTTGTCAGTAGAGAACACATCTCACAATAGAAATCATGTGAACTGAAGGCCCCTTTGAAAGACCTATTCTTGTTATTTATAAATTAGACAAGTGATTAGTGAAGTTGAAGATAATAAATCTCATATATTATCACAGTTTAATTAAGTCAGCTCTTTTTACCCTAAAAATAACAGACAAGTTATAGATATTGGCAATTTCTCTAATCATTGTCCTTCTGTTTATCTGGGATTTACTTCTAAAAAATGGAAATTAAAATTTAATCAGGGAGTAAACCATATGAGAACATTTATTCTCAGGCAAGTTCTCCAGTTTTCTTAGAGAAATGACAAGAGAGCACTAGACAAAGAGTACTGAGCCCTAAAATCCAGCTTTCACTCTGAAAATGACTTGCTGTATCAACTTGACGAAGTTCCTATACATCTATTAATTTCTCTTACTCTAAGATGGTTACGATATTTGCCTAATTTGCCTTTGCAGGTGCAAAGGAGATACTAGATACAAAAACTTCTTTGAAAAAGTTTGAAGTGTCAAACATTATGTAATAATAATAATAATAATAATAAATCTATTTTCCTTGATAATGATTTTTTTGTTTGTTCTTCCATTGTTTTCTTCAAAAAGAGACAGTATGGTATAGTGGATAGAGAACTGTATCGAAGCCAAGAAAACTTGGGTTCTACTCCTGGTTCAAATCATATTTCCACCACACATTGACTTTTTGACTTTAGGCAGGTAAAGTAAATTCTTTGTGTTCAAGGAAGCCTTCCAATATTAATTTGCAGAGAATGTGCATATTTGAATTTGTAGAGGAAATATCCTCATCCAGAAATTTCGTAGGCATACCACTCGAAGTATGATCTGGTGACTCTTGGGGATCCCTGAGCCTGTTTCCGGGGATCCATGAGGTGATCAAAAATTGCATAATAATTCTAAGTTATTTTAATTGTTAATATATTAAATTTCAATAGATGTAACCCACAAAAACACAAGCTCTTTGTGGGGTTCTAGGTCATTTTTAATAATGTAAAGGGTTCCTGAGACCAGAAGATTTGAGAACTGCTGCTGTATACTAATGAAATCAGAGATCCAGTCGCTATCCATTTTATTAATGAAGGAAGAGGATAATGTGTGAGGCTAAAAGAAAACATTAGGACAGATTTAAATGGCAATTGATTAATTTCTGTTGCAAGTCAGCAAAGAATCCCATGCAACTCTTCTCTGAAGCATAAATCTGATTAAGTTCATGCTCTTGTTTGATGAATTCCTCTGTTTGGCATTGAAATTCTTTTACAACCTGCCTCTAACCTACCTACCCTTCAGGGTTCTTACACATTTCTGCTCTTAATGCACTTAAAGTGACCCATTGCTGCTTCTCACACACAACATGTTGTTTCCCTTCTCTATGCCTTTGAACTAACTGGCTGTATGTAGACTTCCTTGTAGCACTACCTCTTAGGTTCCTCCAATATCAGCTCAAATATCACATTCTACATGAAACCTCTCCTGATCAAATCACACCAGCTTCTTCCCCCCACTCCCCGTGCTACCTATCCTTCTGCTTGGCTATTGTACAACAATGGGGGGGGGGCGGAGAGGGGAATAAAGTCACTAGAAAAGTAAGAGGATTTCAAAGGGAATGGAAACAGGTGAATACAGAAGATACATTTTGCTTACTTATCAGTTTTGCCTAACACGAACTATATTGTGGACCATTTCTATACTCTCAATTTCATTAAAAAAATAAATTACATTTTCATGCATCAGTCATCAAAATGGAATTAAAACATTTTAGTGCAAGGACTTTAAAAGATGATCTAGTCCCTTCTCCTTATTTTTCAGATGAGTAAAATTAAGTCCGGAAAGGTTCTAATTCCCCAGAGCATTACTACGTAAGTAGCTAGCAAAAATAACTTTTGAAAGAGGTTAAGGGAAAATAATGATAACCTATTTCCTTTCCCAAGGAATCTGTTGAACTTCAATAGTAAAGAAACAATGTTTTTACTCAAGAGTGGTGGGGCTGGGCTGCTAGCTCGGTAACTCTGGACAGGTTACTTTACCCAGTTTGCCTTAGTTCTTCATCTGTAAAATTAGCTGGAGAAGGAAATGGCAACCACTCCAGTATCTTTGCCAAGAAAACCCCAAATAAGGTCACAGAGAGTTGGATACAACTGAAAAACAACTGAACAACAGCCAAGTAGGACTGGGTGACCTAATGAAGAGAATTTTAATAAAGATACATTTAGCAATGGATCTTTTTTTTTTCAGCGCCCCTCTAATTATTCCACTTCCTTTTGAAAATCTATATTCTGTATCTTCTCATCTCCTAAAAAAAGAAAAAGAAAAAGAAATCTTATTTAGATTATGCTTTACCTTAAATTCCTTAACTTGGAACAAATATGCTATAGCACATGTCATTCTTGCCTTTTCTGCAAAATTTCTGATCCTGTTACAATCATAGGAATTAGTAAAGCTCCCTTCCTTTTCCAGATTTAAATTCAGAGGCTTTCCCCTAATAAATAAATATTTCCTGATCCTTAAAACATAAAAATCTGTTTTATGTAGGTATCAGCTTAGAAAATCATACCTTTTTATGTTCTATACCACATGTTTAAAGAGATTCAGAGATGGGTCGTGAAGACATGTAAACACATGTAAATGTCTTTATTAACCTCTGAAAGTAAAATTTCTGATACCGTTATTTTGGTTATGCTTTGGTTATTTGAAGTTAAATATAAGTAATCTCCCTAATAAATCATATGTACTTTAGCTCTAAGAGTAGGATTTTCTTATATTTATTTGAAATGTGTATTTCTTAAAGTGGAGGATTACTTTAATTCCCTTTCAAGAGTGTAGAAGAAAGCTATTTTAGTTCAGTTATATGTGAGGCTTACTTGATTGTTTAAAATACACACATTACTTTTGTGTAGAAGCTGGTTTTTGATACGGATAGAACTTTTCCTCTGTGACACTACATAAAAAAATGATGATTAGCTTGTGGCAATCGGGTAAGTATAACACTACTTAAATAAGAAATGTGTCAAAGCTAAAAAAAATACAAAAATGAAGAATAAATTGGAGTCAGTTTGGGGGAGAAAAAAAGTCATTTCCTAAAGAAGTCAGGCTGAGGGAGTGTTGTGCAATGAAAATATCCCTACTCTGTCTTAAATTCCTACAATGGCCCATACTATTACACATCTATGTGGATTTAGAGGGAGTTGGAAAGGAGAAGGCTGAATCTTATAAAGGATTTTGTGGAGAACAGGAACTACTAAAAGGCAGGTCTTCCCCGCCTTTAACCTTTTCCATTGATTTATTTTCTCTCTCAATGCAGGATTTCACATTTATCCTTGTTGAATTTCATCTTCCTAGTAGGCAATATCGGGTAGTAGAAGTACAATGGGAATCGCAGGCAGCAAATCTGGATTTACATTTTCATTCTGCTATTTTCTACCTGTGTCACTGTGAACAAATAATTTCTTCACTTCTTTGGAACTTAGTTATCTTAAGCATAAACTGAGGGGGTTGGAGTTCATCTCCAAGGTGGCACAGTGGATACAGCACTTGTCTTGGAATCAGGAAGACACTAACTAGCTGTGTGACCCTGGGCAATTCACTTAACCCGGTTTTCCTCAGTTCTTCATCTGTAAAATGCACTGGAGAAGGAAATGGCAACCCACTCCAGTATCTTTGTTAAGAAAACCCCAAATGAGGTCACAAAGAGTTGGATGTGACTGAACAACAGCATTTAGGGGCAGCTATATGGTGCAGTGCATAAAGCTCTGGGTCTGGAGTCAGGAAGACTCATCTTCCTGAGTTCAAATCTGATCTCAGACACTTACCAACTGTGTGATCTTGGGCGAGTCACTTAGCCCTGTTTGCCTCTGTTCCTCATCTGTAAAATGATCTGGAGAAGGAAATGGGAAACCACTCTGGTAGCTTTGCCAAGAAAACCCCAAAGGGGGTCACAAAGAGTTGGACACAATTCAACAACAACAACAAACTGAGTAATTTCTGAATCCTGATTTTTGTCATTTAACATCTAACACTTTAAAGAAAAAAAAACTTTGAAAGTTCTGCCGTGATTGTCTGAGATTCCAGAGTACTGATAATGAAATAGACTTAACGATCTCCTGATAGAGAAGTCATAGATTTAGGGGGCAAAATGAGACATAAAGGGAGTTTTAAGTCAGTGAATTTTTAAGATATTGAAGCTTAAAAATGCACAGACTTTTGGAATACTGGCATTTTTTTTTAATACAGCCAATGAAGGAATGTGTCTTGTTTAACTATGCTTATGCTACAAGGAATTTGTTCATTTTTTCCCCTCTTTTTTATGGCTTGGGAGAGAGAAAAAGATTTATTTTAATTTTAAAGTATCTTTAATATGTAGAGGTTTGTCTTTGTCATAAATCTTAATAAAAATCAGAAGGTCATAGTCATGTAGCCCTTTATGGTTACAAAACACTTTATGAAGATTGTCTCAAGGGAGCACATCAACCACCTTCTAAGGCAGATTGTACAAATTTTACCTTTATTTCTATTGAATAGTTTCATAAACTGACAGAGAGCAAAAAGGCAACTTTCTCAACTTCACACAGCTAGCCAGGGTTTGTATTGTGGTCTCTGGGTGATTTGCACATTAGATAAATAAGGCTTCTTCTTATTTTATTTGTTGATAATAATTTTAAATAGGACAAGTCCAAGATTAGAGCATTCTGGCACATTAATGTATGTATATGTGTGTATGTGTATATGTGTATATGTGTATGTGTGTATATACACATACATACACACATACATGTATATATATACGTATATGTGTGTGTGTGTGTGTGTGTGTGTGTGTATATATATATATATATATATATATATATATATATATATATATATATATAACTAGGTTGAGTGTCACCCATGAAGGTTTTATACATACTCTAGTCATCTGGATTAGTCAATAAAATGCATAATCTTTAGACAATAATCTGAAAACCAAAAGTTTTTTGATTAAATTAATCCCATTGGAGTAGTTAGAATTGGTGTTATGTAAATATGTGTTTTGGCTTCTCAAAATTCCTCTGAAATCTCCTAGTCCATTTAAGGTGCTGTCTTTCCACCAAGTTAATTGTTTATTTTTCCCCACAGTCTCTTTGTGTTTTAACTTTCAGTTCCCTGTTTATATCTATACTGAAATCTGACAGTATCTGATCGTTGTGGTCTTAGCCTCTGTTGAGGTGTAGTGAGGTCATTGAGATCTAATTTGGATATAATACAGTATTATAATCCTTCATATACTCTTCAGAGCTGAGTACCTTGCACATAGTAGATGTTCAATAAATATTTATGGATTACTTTTTGTTACTTTTTTTTAATCTGAGTCATGAGTAACCAAAAACCTGATAGAATATAGCAGATTTTATTGCAGAAATTCTTCTACCATAAAAACAAAATGCACCTTTGCAGTGGATACAAAAACTGTATTTTGGCTTTTAGGTGTGCTGTAATTTACAAAATAGACTTTTTTCCTGGAAAATGATACTTTAGATGTATAAACATAAAATGTATTAAATGCAGGAAATATATTTGTCATTTTAGTATATCTATATTTGAAATCCTTGGGAAAACTGAATAATTAGGCAACAGGTAGTTTCCGATTTGCTTGCTTTTTATAAAGTATTGACTTACTTGCCTTACCTGTTTTATAAATCAAGATATTTATATAATAGATTTATTTAGAATTGAGTAGTTTTATATTTAAATCAGGGAACTGGTTTTGTGTATATAATTACCTACCTATCATTTATCTAACTCTCCATCTATCACTTTATGACATCCATCACTCCGTCTATCTATCTTTCTGTTCAATTAACTCTATAAACCACCATACTTCAAGCATCTCTCATTTCATTGCTATAGGTACCCCCTTCCCATTTGAGTAGATGGTTTCATGGGTTCCTATGGCTAAAACATTCATCGCCTGTTGGCCAACCTTAGAGCTTAGCTTAGTTGATCCATGCATACTCAGAATTTTTCCAGGAAGATCAGGTTTTCTAGATCCTGCATTCCACTGAAATAGCCTACAAGAATCCAGGGCCTTCATCATGCCATTAAGGAAGCATTGGAGGAGGATTATTTGTATCTGCATCTTCTTATATCTTCTAAGACTGGCTTTAAACAAAGAGACCATTTGTCCACTGACTGTGATGTTGCTTCTACTTTGTTTCTCTGTCAAATCAATTGAACAAGGATTTATTCAGTGCTAATTATGCACAAGATACTGTGCTAAGGACTGGGGATACAAATATAAGCCCAAAAGGATAGCCCTGCCCTCAAGGAGAATAGTTTCTTTTTTTTTTCTTTGTTTTTTATTCATTTATACACAACGAAAGAGAAAAAAATGTTAAAAACTTAAATACTAAAGCTTAAATAGAAAAGAAGAAAAGACAAAAGCATTGCTATGTGCACAGCAAACATAAGAGAGGATTCAAATTATGCAATAAATTTGCATTTCGAAAAAGCCTATATAATGAATACTACACATTGTGTTCTGAGCTGTCTATCTTTTCTTTGCTTCCATGTAAATTTCTTTTGTTCTCTGCTGTGCATTTTTTACTTTGTTCTTTTCCCCCAGCTTCCTCCTCACCTGTCTGCTCCTTCCTAAGAAGGCCACAATTAAGCACGAATATATTTGTGTGTCTGTGTGTATGTATATATATATACATATATATATACACACACATATATACACATATACATACATGCATATATACCTACACACATATATGTATGTGTATGTGTGTGTATAGATAGATATCTATCTATCTATCTATCTATACACACACATATATACATACATACATACAAAGAATACTTTCTGATGAGGAATGATAGAACACAGAAGGGAGCCAAAAAGCAGTGAGCATTGGTGAGAATGGAGGGTGGAAGTATGCACAAACCACAGGCAAGCAGGCAGGCACGGGACTGAAGTACAGAGAGGCAGGAATCTCTTTTGCTTTTCTCCCCCCAAGGCAATCAGAATTAAGTGACTTGTCAAGGGTAATACAGCTATTGCTTTCTTTTCTTAAATTTATGTAGCATTTTGTCTTTTAAGTATGCTCTCATTTGATCCTTACGAATAAGCCTGTGAGGATGGTAGTTTAAATATCATTATCCCATATTGTAGATAAGGAATCTGGGGCTCTAAAAGTCAAAGTGATTTACCCAAAAATTACACCTCTAATAATTTCTTGAACTACTTGCTTAGACTAGGTTGTTGAAGACAACTAACTTACTACTAATATGTAGTAACAATAGTAATAAGTTTTTAAAGACATGAACTCAGGTCTTATGATGCCAAATCCAGCTAGGCTGTACAGTGGCTAGAGCACTGGACCTGGGTTAAAATTGTCCTGGTGTTGTGACCATGGTAAGTTCTATCTGTCTCTGTTTCCTCAACTGTGAAATGGAGCTAATAATATCACCTACCTCCCAGGGCTGTTGTGTAGATTAAATGAGATAGTAGTTGTAAAGAGCTTAACACAGTGCCTGGTGCTTAGTAGGTACATAATAAATGCTTATTTCCTTTCTTCCTTCCTTCCTTCTCTCCCACCCTCCTTTCTTTCCTCCCTCCTTACCTTCCTCTCTTTCTTCCTTTCTCCCTTCCTTCTCTATCCTTTCCTTCTTTCTTTCCTTTCTTCCCTCCTTCCCTTTTTCTTCTTTCCTCCCTTCCCTCCCTCCATCCTTCTCAATCCCTCTTTTCTTTTGTTCTTCTCTCCTTCCCTTCTTTTATTCCTTCCTTCCTTCTTTCCTTCCTTCCTTCCACTGTATGACAACTATATATCCCTTCAATCCAGATCTATTGTTTCATCCAAATCACTGTTTTAGTTCCTGAAACTAGTAGGTTTTATAAAATATTAGAAAGTCTGAAAAAGAAGGATCTTATGTTCTCTTAGAATCAAAGGAAATTAGAGTTGACAGTATTCAGTATGAGCATGTTCTGTTGATTTTACTTTTCCTCTAAATTTTAATAAGCTGTCCCAACAAAAAGTACTTTGCACTTATATAGAGATTCATTATTTTTATACAAAACTATTCTTTTATTTTTTATGCTTTATTTCATTAAACATGGTCATTTTTTTTAAACAGGGAAGTGTGTATTGTATAATGAAAGTCATTGGGAAAATGCAATTTTATATGAATTAATTTGCCTTACAGGATGGTTTCATAAGAATAAATTAATGCTATAAAATGAGATGTAGAATGCTTTACTCATAGTATATGCTAGTGAAATGTTGTTAGTTTATTGAGTGACTTGGCTATATAGTTTATACTACTAAAACTAAAACCCTACTAAGACTTTGGAATACCTTGTATCTTCACAAGTAATTTCTCCCTCTGCCCCTAGAAATTTATAACCTCATTTCACCTTTCTTTTGGCCCTAATAATGCTTTATACCAACCTCAAATTTATTAATTCCACATTAATACACATAAATAACCCAAAGTCTCCCTCTAATCAGAATGAAGAAATTAATTTTGCATTCTGAAGAGTGTTAATATTTTAACCATTGAGCTTAGGTGTGCTTTATGGTATTATAACAGGTAGGGTCTGAGGAAGGAGTTCTCATCAAAGAACAAAAATTCAAGAGACTTTCAATCAGCTAACTCCAAGGTGACTCAATGTACAGAGTACTAGACCTGGAGTCAGGAAGAAGCCAAGTTCAAATATGACCACAAAAACTTATGAGCTATGTGACCCCAAGGCAAGTCATGTAACTTTTGTCAGCCTTAGTTTTCTCAACATGAAAATGAGGAAAATAATAGCCTCAGCCTTTTAGGTTTGTTGTGAGGATCAAATGAAATAATATTTGTAAAGGTTTTAGCACAATTCCTGGCACAGAGTAGATACTTAATAAATACGTATTCCTTTCCATCCTATGCCTTTTGCAATGCACAATAAACTCTCTTCTCTTCTACCACCTTCTTCTGATAACTACTATTAGCTACTATTATTGCTATTTAAAAGAAGTAGTTATTTTTATTATCAATAATTTGTAATTTTTTTTGTTTCTTATATTATTCATTTCAGTATCTGGTACAGTAGAATGATCAGTGGCTCTGGAATCAAAGGATGTGGGTTCACATCCTGATTCTAACACTTAAGACCTATGGGACCTCAGATCAATCACTTCTCCCATAGCCTCAGTTTCCTAATCCATAAAATGAAGGAGTTCAATTGCAAGTCCTTTTTAGTTTTAAATATAGGATCCTGTCCTGCACATAAATGTTAACACATACACGAATATACACAGAGATCTAGGTAGATATAAAGATAGAGATAAAATGTAATGTATGCATAGAGGTAAGTTAAAGAGTTTGTATGTGTAAAACACAGAGGCAGAAAGGGGTTAGAAATTGAGAAGCTGGGTTGGTGTGGGGGTGGGCATGTTGGACATGAGCAAGTACATGAATTCAAAAATGAGAATAAGCCTAGATATATATTTGGGCAAATCTAGATGTACAACTTATTCTGGGCAGATTCCTGCTGTGTTCTCAGTAGGCAAAATGACAACATTTTCCCCAGGCAAATCCAGATTTGGACAAATTTGAAGATACTTGTTTTAACATCCTGCTTTAACCCTATTAAAGACACATGTCCAGATTTCTTACTGTGACTAGTAATTGAAAAAGTCAACTCTATGGCTTTCACAAATGAAACAATCTCAGGAAAATTTAAATATTTTCCCAGTTGCTGATTCATAGTCTTTTGATTAATTGAAACTAAGGGCTTAAGAAAAGATGTTGATTTTATTAAAACTAATTTCCAGTGAAATAGTTCACCATCTCTGTTTTTCAAATGTAGAATTCTTGAAGAATACTTTATTTTCTGTCTCCTGAATTAAATGAATGTTTCTAAAATTACTGTCTCATCTATTTGAATTTTCTAAACATGGGCATATGCATTAATATTTAGTTGGATTTCTATCTCTTTCACATTTTATGAAACCAAAACATTTTGGTGAATTAAATTCATGTTTTATTAGTAAACATAAGTGTCAGTGAGGAAAAAAGAGAGAGGCGAACTAGAGTGTAGAGTATGGATTCTTCCAAATCAAGTGGTTGCAAATTGTCCTGACCTTAGGCTAACTTTGTGATTACTGAGAAGATAAATCCATGTTTAGGTGTCCCCTCTTCATTATCTGAGTGTTCATTTGTATTTAATGTTTGATTTCTAGCTGTTAGTATTTAAAGAGTTTACTTTCAATAGTGTCCTCTATATAGTGTGTATCACTTAATTACTCTTTGATTTACCACTTATATGACTATGGCTGCATACAATATCCATCATAATTAAGATTGACCAAATGATTTCTCCTTAATAACCCTTAGAGTTAAGTAATGCCATTATCATCATCCCCATCTTATAGATGGAGAAATAGGCTCAGAGAATTTAGGTGACTTAGCATAGCATAGCAATAGAGCTAAACAATCTCAGAGACTATGTTGGAGCTCTGAATCATTGACCATTGCTCGCTCTGTAATACCCTGCTACCTGGCAACCTGCTTACCAGCCTATATGACTACCTACTAGACCACTTACCTATCCAATCTAGGAAAACTCAAAAGCCTATTAATAATTATAATTAGTACCTAGCATTTGCATAGGATTTTAAGGTTTAAAAAATCATATGTGTATGTATACTTCCTCCTGTAAGCATTCATTATGAGAAACCCACTATATTTATGAATGAAGATAACACATTACTTCAAGTAAAACAATAATCAATTATCTACTCGGTAGGATATAGTTGATGGGTATTACAAAAATAAAAGAAAAAAAAGGAAACAACCCTCAAAATTCCCAGCCCTAGCCTTGGAGTTCACATTACTTGCCCAGAGTAAAGCCAGGCATCTAGGACAGATCACCAGCTCTGAGCCTTAGCTCATGCTGGGCTTTGCTGGCTTTATGAGTAAGAAATGACTCACTATAATCTGGTCACCTGCCTCTCTTCTCTCTCTTTTGAGAAGTATGTCTGTACCTTTTTTTTTGCAAGCAATGTGTCTTGAAAGTTGCTTCCCTTATAATAAGCTTTTATTAGAAATCATGGCTTCCACCTGTTACGATGTTATTGTCTTGTCAATTGTGTCTGATTCTTTGTGACCCCATGTACTGTAGTATACCAGATCTTTCTCTCCACCACTATCTCCCAACATCTATCCAAGTTCATGTCTGTTGCTTCCATGACACTGTCTATCCATCTCATCACCTGCCAAACCCTATTCCTTTTGCCTTCAATCTTTCCCAATATCAAGGTCTTTTCCAATGGTACTTTCGCTTCATTATGTGTTGACTATATAAGTATCTGCCCTGATGGTAGAGTTGGAAGGGAACATGTCAGGGAAGTATTTTGACATCTTATTTTGATTTTTTTTTTTGTGGACCAGACCTTTTAACTCATTGGTTTAGGGAATTTTCAGTGAGAAATATCTGCCTACCAATGCAGGGCAGAATTTTCTCTGAAACATATTATCTCAGAGAGTTGGGTAAGGACACTGAGATGGTAAGTAACTTGATAACTGAGGTTTATCCACTGTGAGTTGGAGGTAAGACATTGATCTTCCTTACTCTTAGATCAATCTTTTATGCATTCTACCACATTGCCTCTCTTATTTAGAAGTAAAAAATATAGAATTTTGATTAATTTTAGAAACAATAGATAAGGTAACTATTATCTGTTAATAGTTGGTAGGATTTATTTTAATTGATATAAATGCTAATACCTGGAACACAGACTTCTGAACAGACCACAGCATAAGATATATTTAGTGGTCTTTGTTTCCATTGTAAAAATGAACGCCACGTATATATCGTATTTTATAAGACATCTTCCATCACCTATTTATCTTTTATAATGCATTTCAAAAAAGTATTATAAAGCAGTAACTGCCAGTTTATAGATAATATTAGCATTTCTTGACATTTTTTGTGAATAAATTGAGAAGTAACTCACAAAAAGTTTTTTTAAAAGCATTTTCCATTTCACTCGTATGTGTTAGAGGCAATGGAGTACAGGTCTCATACCTCTTCATGACAATCTTACAGCAATGCTAGAATTGGCATCTGTTCCCTTGGGTAACTTATTGTGTTCTAGTGTGCTTTGGAGCCACTTTGAAACAGGTGTGACTTTCCCAAATCTAACTCAGTCATTCTTAGGTATCATGAAGTAGAGTGCCAGGCGCAACCTGACATTAACACACTGACTATTGTATTTATTTCCCCGTTCTCCTCATTAGATAAACACATGATAGGAATTACCAGACTTGGGATCTTAAAATTTAGATATTGAAGAGAACTTAGAGATAATTTATCTTACCTCTATCTTTTTGCTGTTGAGGAAACTGAGACCTTGAGAGGTTAAATGACTTGTCTTGGTCACAGGAAGTAATCAATGGAGTTAGGATTTGGATTCAGGTTCTTTGATACCAAAGCACTTTTTTCTGCATCATTCATTCTCTTCTAGAATGTGTGTGTAATTATGTGCACATATGCATATATAAGTACACACATCCATGCAAGTATATATGTATCCTAAGCATATCCTACATATGCCACAGCAATATGTGCATAAGAATGTAAATATTTGTATACAAACATATGTAGATATATGTCCAAGAGAATTGTTTATACACCAACATAAACATGTTTATCTGTATGCATGTATATTAGTACATATGTGCTTATAAATGCATATACATATGACCTTTAAAGACTTCCAGAATGCTACATCTGAAATCCCCTTATCATCATAGAATGCTTGTTTCTTATTCATTCCAAATCAACAGCAGCAACACTTTATATTTTAATCAAAGCACTTTCTTCATAATTATTTTGTGAAATAGGTATTATTAATCCACATTTTAGAGATGGGGGTTAGAAAGGTTGTGTATTCATGTAATTCAATCACCACTTTTATGAATCTCCTGTGTTGCAGATGATAGGCTAGCGAGGAGCTGAGACAGAAATGAAGAAAAGGTCTTGTTTTCTAGGCGATTGCATTCTACTAGGGTGATATGACGTGTGCACATAAATCAATTTAAAGTATATAGAAAATATAGAATAGTTTCGAGAAAGCACTCACAACTTAGAAGATCTAGAAAATTTCAAGTTAGGTGTGGTACTTACTGGAGTCTGGAAAGGAGTGAGGGAGGCTAAGAGGTGGAAGGGAGAGGTTAGTATTATATGTTTGGGGGTGAATCTGTGCAAGGATACAAAGAGTGTAGATGGAATTTTATGTACAGGGAATTGCTACCAGGCAAGTAGAATGATGTGAACTGGAAAGGTAGTTAGTGGCCACATTGCTTAGGACTACAAATGCCAGACTGAGGATTTTGTATTTTGCCTTATAATCCAAAGGAGATTGACATGACCAGAACTGTTATTTAAGACAATTACCTTGTTAGCTCTATCAAGGTAGGACTGAATCAAGAGGGAATCAAGCAAATAGAAAGACAATAGTTTTGCAAGAAGTGATAAGGGTGAATTAGGTTGAGCCTGTGTTAGGGTGGGTGTGGTGGAAATGGATAGAAGGAAATAGATATGTGAGATGTGTAGGTAGAATTAATAAGAACTGGCAAGTGATTAGGTTGGATTGGGGGCAGGAGGGAGAGAGAGAGAGAGAGAGAGAGAGAGAGAGAGAGAGAGAGAGAGACTGACTCAGAATCACTCAACTAGTAAATAGTAAATTTTGGACCAAGATCCATTTTGACTTTGTCAATTCTCTCTTTGTTATGGCAGCCTGTATCTTATGTCCCCTCCAGTTCTAGATCTTATCATCCTTTGAGAATGGTGAATCAGCCTCCATAGGAAGAGGGAAAGAAAAGTCTTTGGGAATTCACGACCTCTTGAAGAAATATTCCTCAAGAAGTAAAAGAGTGTTATACTCTGGCGTCATTTATAGATTTAGTAATCAAAAATTTATTAACTGACTTATTTTCACAGCATTCAGCTAGGTGAATTGAATAGCAAAATAAGACACAATACCTACCCTGACCTCAAGGAGTTTAGAGTCTTGGGTTAAAATATGAGATTGCTAAACAAATAAGTATAATGCAAAATGATGGTGATGATGATGAGAGCTAATATTTAGAGAAGACTTTAAGGTTTACAAATTTCTTTTTACAAAATTAGTCAAATAAAATATTTAATGTAATGATAATAGCATTTATAAAGAACTTTAAAATTTTCAAAACAGTTTACAAGCATGATTGCATTTGATCCTCACAAAAACACTAGGAGATAAATGCTCTTATTGTCCCCATTTTATAGAGGAGCAGGCTGAAGTAGACAGGGGTTAAGTTACTTGCCCATGGCCACACAACTAGTAAGTGTCTAATGAAGAATCTGAACTAGGGTCTTCCTGCCTCCAGTTCTAGCAATCTATACACTGAGCCACCTAGTTGTTTAAAAGGAGTACTTGAAAAAGAGATAAGAGAAATCCAAACAGGCTCAGATGTTTTTAACATGCATTCAGTGAACTTTACATATGATGTATATGTAAATATATGCATATATGTGGATATTTAGGTGGATAGATAACTTTTTCAGTCTAATTAATTTTTTTTTCTGCAATCCTATGTATTTTCCCTTATGCCTTTAAAAACATTCTAGGAAGGGATTTATAGACTTCATCAGATTGCCAAAGAAGGTAATCACACAAAAATAGTTTAAGAATTCTTGAAGTAGAGATGGGATACTTTCAAATGGGGAGTTTTAGGAGAGGCATCATGGAGCAAGTGATACCTGAGTTTGATGTTCAAGGG
This sequence comes from Vombatus ursinus, assembly GCF_900497805.2. Taxonomy (NCBI): domain Eukaryota; kingdom Metazoa; phylum Chordata; class Mammalia; order Diprotodontia; family Vombatidae; genus Vombatus; species Vombatus ursinus. The sequence continues at coordinate 36,706,235 of NW_020954599.1, read as the reverse complement.
GGAAAAAATTAAACACAAGGATATATAAGGGATTATACTTTAGGCATCATGGAGAATGATACAATCAAAGGCATATAGAAAAGCTAGAAAACCATGAATTTTAGGGACTTGAGTTTGACCTGAAAGAAGATATGAACAAGAGTGTTATTGGAGAAGACTGGACATATTGGTTAGAAGATTAGTTAGTGAAAAGCCTTGAGTATCAGATTAAGGTGTTTTGACATCAGGAATGGAATAGTGGGAATAGGAATTAAAAAGAATGGATGATGAATATGAAATTTTATGGGTAGAATTATCTTGTCAATTATTTAGTTGTTAGAGATATAAGTGAGAAAGGAGTTAAAGGTAACAATTTTTTCTTTAAAATATTCATTTTTAACATTATTTTCTTTTTAAATTTTGAATCCCAGATTCTGTCCCACCCATCCACTGGGGAAGTAAATGATATCAATTGTAAATGTGAAATTATGCAAAATATATTTCCATATTAGCCATATCTCAAAAAAAGCAAAAAAAAGTGAGAAAAGTGTGGTTTAATTTTTACTCAGAGTTTATCAGCTCTCTCTGGAGGTCAACAGCATTTTTTCACCATGAATGACACCTTTGGAATCATCTTGGATCACTAAATTAATAAGAGTAGCCAAGTCTTTCATAGTTGATCATAATTACATCACTGTTACTGCGCACAATGATCTTCAGATTCTTCTCACTTCACTTTATATCAATTCATATAGGTCTTTCCATGCTGAAAATTTAGTTTTGAATACTGGATGGGTCACTGGGAGGAACTCATCTCAATAACAGCAACTATTTTAAGTAAGGAAAGAAGAGAAGGGCAGGTTTAGAGGAAAGATGATGGACTTTTAATGACTGAAGAATAGCCTGGTGATATCCTTCTTATATACACTGAACTTTTCTACTTCATGTATATATTCATGATATGTCCAATACTCATATGAATTCTTACTTTCATTTATCTTGTATTTTCAGACACCTTTTAAAGCTCAACTTAGATCCTATTTTTTTAAGAGCCTTACTTGATCCATCTTTGGTAATAATCTTGACCCAAGGGCCTCAGGTAGCGCTTAGTTTTGTACTTTGTCAATGTACTTATTATTAGCTTTCTATAATATCGGTAATATATTTATGCTGTCCTATTTTTAGATCAGACCAAGGCTTCATAGAAACCTGGGGTCCCTAATTAGATTTAATTGTGTCCATATACTTGTTTGGGAAAAAAAAAATGCATCTTTGTTTTCACTAGCCTCTCGCTGCAACTTAGCATTTCTTTCAGTAATTTAATAGATAATATTGTGTGTGTGTTGGGTGGGGTTTCATAGGTTTCACAGGGCAATAAGAGGTTCACAAAAAAGCTTAAGAATCTCTGTGTTAGATGATAGTGCCATGATGAAGCAATTATGTCTTCTCTAAACTTTGTATTCGACCCCTTGTTTTGTAAAATGTAGGTGCATAATGCTGAATGATTGAGTGAATGCATTAAGAAAGATGTCCAGCAGAAAATAGGACATTTATACATAAATATTAGATAAGATATCAGGATTAGAGGCATAGATGTATAAGTCTTTTCCCTATCTAGAAATGAGAGTTGAAGTAGTGGTAATGGAGATACTGAAAACTATGTTGATATATCCTAAAAATTAGTTTTGTGTTACCTTAAAAAATTTTAAGCCATGATAGTTTTTGTTTCCCAGCTTTTAAAATAACTTATTTAATAGATATAGGTTATAAACTCTAAATATCATACAGCAATTCTTTTGTTGGCATAGCTAAAATAAAGCAAGTTTTTATTTCATTTATACAATTCTTTCACGCAAATTAAAGCTATTTTAACCTTTAGCAAAGTACAGTTATTATAGAGTAGATCATTTTAAATGATTCATTATGTATGAGGTCATTTGACAAAACAATTAGCTGTGTGATCAAAATTTCTATTCTTTTGATCATTCTGTACCTACAATGAATGAAGAGTGTTTTACATCTAATTCTCTGAAATTAGAAGATTAAAGATAGAAACAGACTGCTTTTTAAATGAGATATAAAAATGACTCTTGCATTTAACCTTTAAATTAGTGGTTTGGAATGGTGGCATACCAATGGCTGGTGCTTTCTCATCATCTAATTCTGCTCTTCTAAATAGCAGCTATCACACCAAAATGGGAAGCATAGCTTTGACTGTGGATCACGGATTAGACAATGAATTCTGGACGTACTCAGTAACATGGTATGAATTTGGTAATTGTGTATAATCAGTGGAAAGGAAGACAGATTATCTATGGAGAGAAGTCTCATCTTTTCTGTGCAAGTCTAGTAAATTAAAAAAAAAAACTTCTAATAGATGTAATCATTTTACTCTTCTTACTCAAATATACCATTTATAGACTATCCAATTAAGTCAGATTTGGTAACTGTTTCTAACCCTTATGTTTTTTTTTTTTGTTTTGTTTTGTTTTGTTTTTTAGTAATTTGTCAATGGGACATTGCATTTTCTATTTAGAATAGATTTCATTGTAAAAGTTTTCAAGACATTGAAACTAATTGGCATTTCTTTTTCCTTTCAAGGAGCACAAAATGAGATGCATGAATGTGAAAGAAAAGATAAAATGAGTTTTGTAGCTTAAATATTTTGTTTAAGTAGGAAATCATAGCTAAGGTATACTATGTGACTGATTTAAATTACTGTTCAGAAAGTGTTTGATGTTTTTAGCTCACTCTTTTATAAGAAAGAAAAGGACTTTGGGGTTCATTTCATTCTCAAGAATGGACCCATATGGTTAGTTAGAATCAGACTATCATTATTTTTTAATTCCTGTTTTTTAAGATAAAACAAAATATTAACAAACAAATACCAAAGTCAAAAAATACCCCAAAACTGCCTTCTTTCTACATGACTAATTAGATTGATACAAGTATTGTGTAGAACAGCAATTTTCTGAAATATTAATCATTAAGAAGCTGCTCACTGTGGTTGTCATTTTGTATAAAGACCAATAATGATATTACCCTGTGACGAACACATATTCTGAATTAAAATAGCCTTTAATAGTGTTTCCTTAGCATGAAGCAGAGACAGCAAAAATCAAAATTAAGTCTAAAGGACATATGATGGGCTTTTGTATTCTATAAGGATTCTACTAAGCTGTACATTTTTGGTTAGTCTAAACAAATTTTTCTTGTAAATACTAAAGGTGACGTTGTGAATACTGCACTGGCCTAAACACCCAGAGACTCTGGGAACTGCCAAGCTCTGCCACAATCTAGTTGTTTGGTCACAATGAAGAATATACACTCCTGAAGGCCTGGAATAACTGTTTTATTTTTTAAAAAATCATTGTGTCTCCAGCATGTAGCACAGCACCTATGTCATTGCAGGCACCTAATAATTGCTTGATTGATTAATCACAACTGTACAATGAGTTGGGATAAACTAGATGATTTCTAAATTAGAGTCTTTTCAAATTAAATGATCTCTAATTATGTGCTTCTGATGACCTGTGATTCTGTGCTTTTAAGAATATGAAATCTTCCTGATTCCATGTTCTTATGGGGTATAGTCAAGGCAGCATGGTATAATGTATAGAGAGCCAGGCTTGGATTCAGAAACATCTGGTGTCCTGTCCTGCCTGTGAAATCTATTAGCTGTGCAATCATGGACAAGTCATTCCCTTTCTCAAATGCATAAGACAATTTTCTAAGACTGTACGTTATGGATGATTTTCCCATTGGCATTGGTAGAAGGCATTTCCCTATTAGGCATTCACTACAGTGATGAAATTCCAAGCCTTGACACAAAATAATGGATTAAGAACAATCCAAAGTGAATTTATACTTGACTCTGTAATGTGCCTTTGTACTTATATGTGTGTATCTGGTACTCGGGAAATTCATAACACTTCTCAGAAAACAGTGAAGTATTGGATGATTGCACATTTTCCCCAACCTGCCTCTCATTCCAGAATCTTTCCCAATAATAACTCCATGACTAAGAAAGACATTGATTCAGACAATACAGAATGACTAAAATAAACTTCTTAGACTATCTATATTTATAGATCAAAGGGGGTAATTAAATATTTCATTTTTAAAATGGTCTTACTGTATTTCAGGCTATGTGACATAGAACTACAAATGTGGTTAATACAGGGCTTAGCCTTTCTCTGCTTAATTAAGTTGGTAAGAATGTGAAAACACAGCAATCTGTACTGTGGATTATATGCTAAGCACAATCAGCAAGAGTAAAAACTGAACCAAATCTGTAGTGGGACCAGCTATGAGTATTTATTCCCATGACTTCCCTCCCTATACCAGCTTGTGAGATTCTGGAGGTTGGGGGAAGGAGGGTCAGTGGGACTATATCTCATTTAGCTGTGTATCCAGATGTTTCCTTCAGCTACAAGCACATAGTAGGTACTTAATAAACCCAGCCTAGATTAAACTGCTTGCTGCTACCCCAGATGTCATCAGACGGCTCTAATTTGAAGCTTTATTGGCTTTTCATTTTTTTGAAGGATTATCGTAATATAATTGGACAGTGTTTCCTATTAAAGTATAGCAGAACCATCAAGATAATGTTTATCTTGATTTCAACTTTCTTTAAACATTCAAAAAAATAATGGGTTTAAGTTATCAAGCCTTAGTCTTTTGCAAAGCACCATGTTTTAGAATTCTCCTTCATTCATTTAACAGATATTTTATATTAATATTTACTATGTGCATAATACTACACTATTCTAGGTGATGTAGGAATTTGGATTGGATAATGTACAAAAAAAAGTAATAATAACATGTGGTTCCCTGCCTTTAAAGGACTTATAATCCAGTGGAGTATTACAGAATGATACACACGTTCCCAATCTGGCCTTCTAAGATGAGAAATTCATAAATGTCATTAATGTCAATTCAGTCTTTCAACTAAAGTTCATTTTCAGGTGCTTAAGTATTAAAATGAATCCTTTTGCTATTTATGTATGTTATTTAGTGCATACATTGAGCCTTTGCCAAAGCGAAGCCAAATTACAGTTTTTATGTGAATCAAATAGTTATTTTCCTTACCATGAAGCAAAGATAGCAAAAATCAAAATTAAGTCTAAATGACATATGATGGGCTTCTGAGTTGAGTTGTATTAAAGCTAAAGTTAAAAAAAGCAGATTATGGATAAGCTTGGATTGAAATAAAGAAAGTTTCACTTAGATAATGGATATTAAAGAGAAATCTATTCTTCCAGAAATTCTTTCACTTTACTGATGAAGTTCTTTGTAGTGTCATGTCTTTCAAGAAGATGTAAACATATTTTCTCAGTTACAGAATAGGTAAGTTTCTTACTAGAATAATAATAGATATAGAGTTAGAAGACACACTGGAGGTCATCTTGTCCAACTTCTTCATTTTACAGATATGAAAACTGAGGCCTAGATACGTTAAGCAAAACAACAACAATAATGATAATTAATAATAATGTTTTTTGAAAGCACTTACTGTGAGCCAGACGCTGTGGATACAAGCACAATGAATGAAATAATCTGTACTCCAAATGAGTTTACATTCTAATGGCAAAGACAAGAAGTTTATATAAAATATATACCACAAAAATATAAAATAGGTATGAATATATGTATGTACATATCTATATCTGTGTGTATACACATATATATATATATACGTACTTTACACAATAGGAATAAACGTACTTTACACAATATATACGTACTTTACACAATAGGAATATACATATATGTGTACATGTATATATGTATTTATACATATATAAATACAAAAGGATAGTTGGTTTTTGTTTAGTCATTCAGTTGTGTCCAACTCTATGAGACCCCATGAACTTTTATCCATGGGATTTTACTAGCAAAGATATTGGAGTGATTTGTCATTTCCTTCTCCTGTGTGCCTCCATTTTACAAATGAGGAACTGAGGCAAACAGGATTAAGTGATTTGCCCAGGTTCACACAGCTGGTAAGTGTCTGAAGTCAGATTTGAATTCAGATCTTCTTGGCTTGTTGCTCTATCTACTGCACCACATAGCTTCCCCAGAAGGATATGTACTTCACTTCCTAGTTAAATTCAAGGCATTTGGGGTTAGAGGGGATTAGGGGATTATCACTTGCTGGGATCAGGAAAGGTTTCACACAGGAGATGGTGCTTATGCTGCTTATTAATGTGAGAAAGGGACTCTGTGAGATGGAGATAAATACGTTTCAGTCATGAGGATAGGCCAAAGTAAAAGCATAGAGATGGAACAAAGAGGCTAGGTACGAGTCAGAGGCAATGGTTATACAAAGCTTTTCATGATTCCTAGGCCAGCCCTCTATCCATTACACCATGCAAATATTATTATCCCCTTTTAGAGATAGAGAAACTGAGACTCCAAGTAGTTAAATGATTTGTTCAAGAAAAGCAACATAAGGAGAAATGTTTTATGAAATAGTATGAGATAGAAACCTCTTTTTCTCTCTTAAAACCCTTCACAATTGGGACCCAATTTATCTTTCTAGTATCAGTGCACATCATCTATCTTCCTATGTTCTGTGACCAAGCCAAACTGGTCTTCTACCTGTATCTCACTCATGATAATCCATCTTCCTCTGCTATATTTGAATTTGCAATTCCCTAAACACAGGTGGTTGTTTTCCACCTCTGGGTCTTACCACCTGCCATTCCTTGTGTCCCTAATACCCTCTATTCATGCCTCACCTCACTTTCAAGCCCTGCTTTGAGGCCTCTCTGAGTTCTCCACCATGCCTCAGGACTCATTACTGGGATAACCTCATCATCCTGTTAGATCTCATCAGCCTTGGCAATCCACCTAATCCCTACCCTCTGACTCTGATTGGAGGGTGGGGCCATGAACTCAAAATGTCCATCAAATGAGAGACAAGTCCTAATTTCTTGCTTCCTTGTATTACTTTGGGACTTCTCTTTCAGACTCTTCTACCATAGCCCTGAATCAGGTACCCTCCTCCCCTTTCAGCTGCCTTTTATTTATTGCCCTCTCCCATTAGATTGTAAGCTTCTTGAGGGTAGATACTCTATTTGTTTTTCTTTTTGTTTCCCAAGTAAAAAATAGTAGTCACTTAATAAGTGTTGAGTGACTATTATTGACTATTAAATACTCCCCAACCCAACACCAACTCCTCTAATAAATTGTAATTGGTTCAAGGTCAGGCACCAGATGTTCTTCACCTTTACATTCATAGATGGCATAACAAAGGGCCTTCCACATTACTGTTGTTCAATAAAATTTTGAATAAAAACTTGATTACCTTGTCTTGAATCTCATGACAGATTAGAAATAGGAAATGAGAAGGACTTACAGGCTCCTAAATGTGTTGTCTCTTCCTGTTAGAATATGAGCTCCTTCACAACAGTGATTATCTGATTTTTCTTTTTGCATTTTCAGTCGTTAACACAATGCTTCTCACAAATACTCACTTTGATAAATGGTTTGTTCATTCATTCCATTCCTTGTTTCGCTGGTAAGCACACAGAAAAATAAATTAAAACTACAAAAATCAGATCCAAGAAATTGAAGCATAGCTTTTTGGCGTCATTTAGTATGGGGCCAAACAATTTTATGATTATTTCTTGAGTACCTACTATGTACAGCATGCACTATTTAATTCTGAGGGAGATGAAAAGACAAATAATACACAGTCCTTCCTTTGAAGGAGCTTGCTAATTTATAGGAGATGATATACTATTTATTCATAATTAGTTACTCTATATACCTGGTTCCTCTTATATACTTCCCCAATTAGCAATCACACCAGAGTTTGTAAAACACAATACTGTGTGTTGTTGTTATTGTTGTTGTTGTTGAGTTGTGTCTGACAATGTGACCCCAAGGACTTTGTCACAGCCAAGTCTCTGAGACCATATTTGAGGAAATTGAGGGGATTAAAACAGCAAGTGGTTGATGGCGGGAATTGAGGGAACTACCCTGACTCCATCTTGTGACTCAGTTCTGGAGCTTGCCCAGTTTCCTTTTTGTTCAGTTATGGGTCTAGTCCAATTTCTGGCGTGCCAGAACACTTTATGCAATTGTGGGAATTGGGAGAAAACCTTACTGTATTGTTTGAACCTAGCCCACCATAACTGGGAAGCTGGACCACTTCTACCTGCTGCTTAGAGACTAGGTAGTTAGAGACTATATAAGAGTTAGACACTTAGAGACTACATAATAATAATTAGGTTATATTTATATATTATATTATCTTAACCATAACTAGGTATGTTGTCCAGAAACTCAATCAGATCAGAAGACTAATGCAAGGAGTTTTCTCACAGTTGTACATCTCAAGCAATTGATGTCTTATCTAAAAACTGGTCCCATATCTATCAGTTATTGTTTGCATGTTAGTTTGATTATCCACAGACACTTGGGAGGAGTCGGACACCTTTTCATCTGAGTTAAGGGAATTGCACCTATTCCTTCTGCCCCTCCTAACTTCGAAAGTCTCTAATCTTTCATCCAACTAGAAATCACATTACTTAATGTGGTATTGTTTTCTTTTAAGTAATTGGCTTTATTTGATTAATTTTTATAAATTATACAATTAATTGTATAAAAATCTGTCTTTCCCTGTACTTGGGGTTCACCTCTAAGCTGAGGAAAGGACTTGGCCCCTGTTTGCTGGGCAATTGCCATGAATAGCTAAATAAACTGATATGCTCAGAAGATGAACCTTTGTTTCCTCAGTCATTTCATCTTTCACCTGCCACAGATTTGAACTCAGATCTTCCTGACTTCAGGCCCAGTGCTCTATACACTGAACCATCTAACTGCCCCCAATACTGTTTTACTTGCCTTCAAAGTCCTTTAGAGATAATGTTGTAAGACACCAGCAGATAGGGTAATTGATACACTGAAGATGAGCCTTTACTTAGTCAAACAGAAGATGTGATACTACTCATTTTCCATAACCCATATTAAGCATTCTTTTCCTTTGGAAAGCAGAGTAGATTTTTGCCTCTTGGAGATTTATCATATATGTGTATGCACATATGTGTATGTGTGTATATGTATGTATGTATGTACATATGTATATATAATGTCAGATGTGTATGTGAAAATACATACATATGTGTGTGCGTGTGTGTGTATATATTCAGTTATATCACAGTGTGATCAGACTACCAGTCAGTAAGTATTTATTAAGCACCTACTATGTGCCATATATTCATTAGGCAAAAGAAAAAGTACTTTGGAATAGAAATGAAGCTATGATATTTTCTTTTCCCTTCAGAGGAAATTTTGGAGAGGAAAGATGAAATATCAAATTATTTTTTCATCTGGTTTTAATGTATTTATACTTCTTTATCTTTAGAGATAATGGGTATCAACACTTGGCTGTGGAACTGAGAAATTGCGAAGTCTATGATGAGAGTTATGATAAACTTTTACCAAAGAAATTTCAAAAGATTTTTACAGATAGTTGAATAGAGCATTGCAGCTGGGGTCAGGAAGATTTGAGTTCAAATCCAGCCTCACATACGTACTAGCTGTGTGATTCTGGGCCAGTTGCATAGCCTGTGTTTGCCTCAGTTTCCTCATCTTTAAAATTGGGAGAATAGTAGTACCTTTCTCCCCATGGTTGTTGTGAGGATCAAACTAGTTAAGATATGTAAAGTGTTTTGTAAGTCTTGAAGTACTATATGAGATTTTTGTTGTTTGTTTATAAGTTATAACTCTGTTCTAGTACCTTCAGAGAACCTATTGGAGGGTGATCTGGTGGTGTGGGGGTGGAGGTACTTGTGACGCTTCTTGTGGTGCCCAGAATCAACAAAAACAAAGTCTTGGTTATAAAAACAAAAGCATAACTACAGAAAAAAAAATACTATCCCAGACTCCCATCTTAATGTTCACCATCTTGATTATTGCTAGAGTATAAAAATGCCGTGGGACCCACCATTCATTCAGTAACAGGTTCTTAAGCACATAGAGAAAGGCGGAGGGAGGGACAAAAATTAAAAAAAAAAAAAAAACAAAGAAAAGTCATGTTTTCTAAGTGTGGTTACAAGTTACATATGAGTTCTAAAAATAATTAACAGATTAATCCTCCTTTGCTAGTATAAGCTCATTTCTCAGGTAATCTTCCAATATCTGGATAGGTCTGTGTTTCCAATAGAAACATAGGGACCTACTGTTTATAGACTGAAAAAAAAGTTACTCTTTTCTACTATTTTATTTAATCAGTGGTGTATGTTACATAGCTTAGGTTGCATGAGGCTATTGCAAAGTTAGGGAAATAGATATGGAATCATTCCATGTGCTGTCTCCCCCCTAGTATCTCATTTACATCTCTAAATGGCCTGAAGGGGGTCAGCACTTACAGTTGGGACACTGGAAACAATCTCATTCAATAACTGTGTTTTTTATTTTTTCCCTTAAAGACATAGATGACTTTCCACATTTAATCACATAAATTGTAGTAATTTCTTAACCTTGAACTAACTATTCTTCAACAAGATATTAAAAATCATTTTTTCAAGTGTGAACTACATTTCATAGAGATTAGTACCAGCTCAATTCTCTTCCTGATGCAATCAAAATTAAAAGAGCATTGAAAAAAAGAGACCTTTTAGAAGAATATGTAGGCATATGGCTGACATTTTCCCCTGCCTGGGGCTTTTCTTTGTCTCTTTATACTTAAGTGTTATTATTCACAGGGACAGGAATAGAGACTTGACCTGTAGTTTCATTGGTTTCATTGATGAGGGAAACTCCCTCTATCAATGGAAGTTGGCACCTTCTCTGCATCTCATAATTTTGAGTACTTGCCTAGGATTTGCTCAGAGAATGGAAAATTTAAATAACTTCCGCAAGTTCAGTCAGTCAGTTTGTGAGAGACAAGCCTTGAACTCAGTTCTTCCTGGCTTCAAGATCATCTTTCCATTTTACAATGTTGCCTCTGTTATTGATACCATGTAGTGCTCCTGAGTTTCCTTATTTACTTGAATCTTAATAACTTTTTGTTGTTCAGTTATTTTCAGTCGTGTCTGATTCTTTGTGGCCCCATTTGGAATTTTCTTGCTGTTTCCTTCTCCAGATCATTTTACAGATGAGAAAACTGAGGCGAACAGTTAAGTGACTAGCTCAGGGTCATGCAGCTAGTAAATGTCTGAGGCCAGATTTGAACTCAGCAAGATGAGTCTTCCTGATTCCAAGTCCAGTATTCTATCTATTATGCCACCAAACTGCTCTATCTTGAGAGCTATCCCTCATAAACAAGAGGGGATCCTGGATAGGTAAATGGATAGATAGATACATACATAGATAATAGATAGATACATAGATAAATAATGATCAAAATTGATCGATAAACCTAGCTAACTAGCTAGAACATTTATTAAATACTCACTAGATAAAACATGCTGTGTTAAACTCTCAGGATGTAATATAAGCAAAGAAACAAAATAACCCTACCCCTTTAGAGACATACTTTCTAATGGGGAAAACAATGTACAAAAAGGAGCTGTGAAGGGATGGGGTGGATGTATTGGTTATGCTTTCCAGCTTTCCAGCATGCCACACTGTGGAGCTAGCTGAGAAGTGGCATGGAGTACCTAGCTCCACCAACATAAAGCTAAAGCTGACATTTCAGGTTCCAGGGACCCAGGACAGAGTCCACTTTACTGAGAAGGAAGTGCTAAAGTTAAAGAATATTTTTTCCCCTGTTCTTGCTATTACTATATATTTTTTTCCAGTCAGGGAGAGTTTGGGTCTCTGTTTTGGTTATATGAAGAGCCCAAACCTTTCCTTTCCCCTTCTCTCTTCAGATTTGGAAAGAAGCAAAAGGGTTGCCGTGATGTCTCAAGTAACTTTACTTTTAAACTGCAGTTTTAAAGGCGATTTCACTAAACGGGGCTAGGAATTTTTGATTTGTTTTAAATAAATGTCCTGCAACAAAAGAACAGTTTTAAAGTAGATACGATTTTCCTCTACAGGGACCAGTGAAGATTTCTGAGTAGAATGACATGATAGAAGTGAAGTTTCTAATGAAAGAGAAGCCTAGTATCCATGTGTAGGGTAGTGTAGAATGGGTAGAGATGGGAAACCACTTAAGTTAACTATTTTCATAATCTAGTCAATGGCAATATCTCATTCCTCCAAAACACATTTCGCCGCCTTTTTTGGGAAATATTTCTTTTTTTGTTGGGCAGTGGGGGTTAAGTGACTTGCCCAGGGTCGCACAGCTAGTAAGTGTTATGTTTCTGAGGCTGGATTTGAACTCAGGTCCTCCTGAATCCAGGGCTGTTGCTCTATCCACTGCACCACCTAGCTGCCTCTGGAAATATTTCTTCCTAGTTTACGTGGCCTCATTCCAGCTTTCCATTCAGCAAGTCTAAGAAGGAATAGCTTACAAACATCTCAATAATGTGATACGTTTTGTTTGGGATGAGCACAAAACAAAACAAAACAAAAAGTTAGTTTTCACTACTTTACTCTATATTTTCTTATTGAAATATTTTTGTTTTGTTATGTTTGTCCTTTAAAAAGAACTGTTTACCTGAAGCCTTCTAAAATAATTTTATCCTGAGTAATAGACTCTTCAATTACCTTTTCTATATGCAAAACATTTATAGATTTTTATAAACACATATTTAAATCCTGTAAATTCTCATTTCTGAGCAATGACAATTATATTGTGGTTATAATTGATTTCAACTCCTCTGTTGTCTTCTGAACTTCTTTATCTCTTCTTAAATTAAGATGGATTCACTCCAGGAGGTTTTGCCAGTAAGAAACTTGATACCAAAAATAAAAAGTTAACTGGACAGAAAAAGACTAATCTGCATGGATTCTCTTGTATAAAGTTAGCAATCTACTCTATTTTATCTTTCACCATAGGAATTCAATCTCTGTAAGTTTAAGTTCGAAATTATATTACAGATCTTAGAACATTTATTTTACTTAAACATTTTTTAAAGGCAGTGGGACATAAGAGACGGTAAATTTATCTTTTAGGGACATATTCTTTCAGGGCAAAGGAAATAGAGTTGTTTTTATTTTTTTTTTCTTTTGGTAAAGCCTAGAAAATTCTGGCATGCATTAGGCTATTTATAAAGCTTTTTTCAAACTCAGAGCTGTTAACAAATAATTATTCAATGGAGGGTCATTTTGCACACTGAAATACAAAATTATAGGGATTAAATGATTTTGATAGGAAATGAATACTGAACAAAAGCAATGAGCTATAATGTAAAAGTGGACAATGGTAGCAGCAGAGACTTGTCACAGTAAACACATTTTATGTTTTTTTCTATTCCTCTGAAACTTGAACCAGTTGTTATGCATAACATTGTTATTAAGTTTCCAATAAGTACTGATATAAATGATAACTCTATTTAGGGGAGGGGAGAAGAATAACAACAATAACTTGTACAAAGTCAGTTTTCTGTTAAAGTGGCATATTTTGACAAACATCCAATGATAAGAATGTAAGCTAAATAAAGCCTGAGCCGCTTACAGTGTAAGCCTGGGTGACACTGTGACATATAACTTGGCCTCGTTGTTTGCTACAATTCCAAACCAACTTTGATTCATACATGTCTACAGTTGGAAGGCCCTAAGAGATTATCTTGTCTAGTTCACTTATTTTAAGCATAAGGAAGATGAGGATCAGGGAGATTGTATGTCACTCAGAGTTCAAACAGCTAGTTGGTATAACGGCTGGGACCAGAGATCTGGGTCTTCCAACTTTAAACCTAGTCAGCAACTTTTCTGTTACTTTTTTTTTTTTTTTAATGTGGTTGTGAGCTTGCATGTCTTCTTTTGAGAACTAGTTATTCATGTATTTTGATGATGTATCTATTGGGTAATGCTTCTTGTTCTTATATATTGGTATCAATTCCCTATATAACTTCAATATTTTTTATCTCAAATTTATTATAGCTTTTTTTTTTTTTACCATTTTAATTTCTCATTTCCCCATTTCCCATTTCCCCAAGTGGCTCCATGGACAGAGTGCTAGACTTAGAGCCAGGAAGACTTGTTTTTATTTATTCATTTATTTATTTATGTATTCATTTTTTTTTTTAGGCAATTGGGGTTAAGTGACTTGCCCAGGGTCACACAGCTAGTAAGTGTCAAGTGTTTGGTCGGAGGCCAGATTTGAACTCAGGTCCTCCTGACTTCAGGGCCGGTGCTCCATCCACTGCTCCACCTAGCTGCCCCGAAGACTTGTTTTTAAATCTGCCTTTGACACTGGCAGTGTGAAGCAGACTAATCCATTTAATCCTGTCCAGGACAGTTTCTTCATCTGTAAATAAAGGATATTAATAGTACCTACATCATAGGGTTATTATGAGGATCAAATAAGATACCATATAAAACCTATTTTGCTAACTTTAAAGTACTCTATAAATCCTAGATAATATTCCAACTACATTAATTTTGATTGCACAAAAGTTTTTCAATTTTATGTAATCAAATTGTCCTTTTCATTTTTTTTATGATTACTTCGATCCCTTGTTAGGGTAATAATTCTCCCTTGACCATAATAGTTTATGTGAACATATATCTTCTTCCTTTTTCCATATTTGCTTATTATAAGCCTCTTATTTGGAGAATCTGCATTGACAGAAGCAGCATGACAGAGGCACCATGGCATAGTGGATAGGAAGCCTACTTCCTATCCACTCCAGGTTGGAGTCCTGCATCAAGCACATACTGGCTGTGTGACCATCATCATGTTGCTATAGCACCTCTCAGTGCTATAAGCAATTCTGTCAGTATAATTTTCAAAGGAGATGCTGACTTGCCTTGTAAAAATATTTGCCTCACTTCAGAGTAGTCTACACCAATGAAATCATATGTCTAGCCACTATCCATTTGGAGCTTTTGGTGGTATGTATTGTATGGAGCTGATCTAAACCTGATTTCTTCCAAAATACTTCATAATTTTCCTAGCAGTTTTCATTGAGTAGGGAGCCCCATACCCGATAGTTGATGCCCTTTGGTTTATTTAACAAAATGCTATTATTTTCATTTGCTTCTGTGTCTTGCTTAATTTATTTGTTCTTTTTCTATTTCTTTTTTGGATCTCTTTTACCATTTGGCCTAGTCTGTTTTTAAGGTACTATTTTCTTCAGTATTTCTTTGTGTCTCCTTTATGAAGCTACTGACTTGTTTTTCATGATTTTCTTGCATCACTCTCCTTTCTCCTCCAAATTTTTCTTCTACATCTTTTCCTTGATTTTCAAAATTCTTTTTGAACTCTTCCATGGCATGAGACCAATTCATATTTTTCTTGGAGGATTTGGATATAGGAGCTTTGACTTTGTTGTCTTCTTCTGAGTGTATGTTTTGATCTTCTTTGTCACCATCGTTTCTATAGTCAGAGGGTTTTTTTTTTCATTTTTTGCTCATTTTCTCAGCCTGTGACTTGAATTTTAACTCTTTGTTACAGTACGGCTCTGCTTCCAGGGTGGAGGGTGCACTGTCCCAAGCTTCAGGGGTTTTGTGCAGCTGTTTTCAGAGATACTTCCAGGGACCTGTAAGTTTTCATTTCTTCCAAGGTTGTATGATCTAAGGAGAGATGTTTACTGCTCTCCAGGCCTATGCTGTGGTCTGTGAGTGACCACAGACATTCTTTTCTGGCCTGGAACTGTGAAAAGGGTCCTCCCACCGCTGTGGCCCCAATCTCTGCTATGCTAGTGCTCCTGCTCACCCTGGGAATGCCCCCCAAGACTGTGACTTAGACCTGAGTATGGGCAAAGCAACAAAGTCCTGCCTCAGTGATAACAAAAAGACCCCTGTGCTCTCCCTCTGACCAGTTGTTCAACGCCCTTATCATCTGTGGGCTGAGAGCTCCAGAAGCAGCTGCTGCTGCTGCTGCTGCTGCTAATTCAGTGACTCACAAGGCCTGCTCCTTGTTTATGGAGGTTGGAGCTAAGCTGGCACCAATTCTCCTCCACTCTCGCCTAGGTGTGACAGACCTTTTCTGCTGACCTTCTAATTTTTCTTTGGTGTCTGTGGGCTGAGAGGTCTGGAACCACCACTGCTTCCAGTGATTTAGTGGTCCTGAGGTCTGCTCCCAATTTGCTGGGGCATGGTCTGTGTTGGCGCAGCCTGCGCTGGACTGTGCTCCTCTCTCACCCTGGTGCAACATACAGCCCTCCAAGTTACCTTGGGCTGGAAATTTGTTTCTCTTCATCTTTTTGTGGGCTCTGCTGCTCTAGAATTTGTTTGGAGTTATTTTTAAAGGTATTTGGAGGGGTTTCAGGGAGAGCTCAGACCAGTTCCTGTCTTTACTCCACCATCTTGGCCCCACCCTCCTCTATTTGTTAAACCAGTACCAAATAGCCTTAAGGGTTACTTCCAAAGCATATAGTTTAACATCTGGTCCTGTTCTTATCACCTTTTCCAATATGTAAATTTGGTTTGCTTAGTTACTATGTCTACCTCAGAAAATGAAGGGAAAAAAAAAGAGAAAGAAAATGTTTATTTTCTTATTAAGGAAAGAAGCACATGTGTGTGTATATATACATATATATACACACACACATATATTTATATACCATATATACATACATGTATGTAATGTATATGTTTGCATATACATGCATATGTGTTTTCATATATACAAATAGATCAGAAATTAACATAATTTTATATACAGAAGGAGCTTTAATTGTGGTCTAGGTCAACCCATACCCAAACAGGAATGACCACTACAGCATACCTAATAAAATAGTCATTCAATCACTGTGGGATGACCTCCAGTGTTGGGGAATTCACTCCCTTTTGATGCAGTCCATTCTACTTTAGCATAAGTGTAATTGTTTGAAAGTTTTTCTTCATATCAAGCTTGAAATTAGACTCTTTTCAACTTTTACTCAGGGCTCCTAAAGTCAGTCAGAAAGTTTGTCTGTTCCTTCTTCCACATGACGAACTATAATATCTTTAAAGACAGCTATCATATCCTTCTTTCTTCTTCTTTTTTCCAGGCTAAACTGTCCTAGTTTCTTAAAAAAGATCTTCACCACAGTTAAGTTCACCATCCTGTTTGCCCTCCTCTGAATGCTCTCCAGATTATCAGTGTCCTTATTTTGATTTAGCCCAGAAGTGAACACAATACAAGCACTACATCATCATGTCACCTCCAGGGACATGTTTTGGAATGTGATGCTTTCTGTAGAGGTTGAAAACATACAGTTAAGTACACTGATTGATGCCATGCCTGTATTTAATTCTTAGACATTCCTTTGTACTACTTTGTACTACTTTATTTTAAGAAACAAGGCATAGATGTTGCCTTTATAATTATTTTTGTGAAGAAATAGAATTTTTTCACAGAAAGTACATAGTAATGTGGATTATAACACATATGATTCATGTGTGTACATCACAGCAAAAACATGCATCATGACCAAACACAATATGATTTGTGATTACTTGAAGTATTTTTTAAATTTCTAAAATGTTCATTCCTGAAAAACCTTTAAGAGGAAGGAACATTATGTGCTAATAATAGCACATAACTTGTGCTATTATGACCACGCCTTTGGTATCTGTGCTGCCAAATACTAAACACACAAATTTGGTGTCCAAACGATTTACTGACCTCTTTGCACAGAACTTCAAACATTGATGGGCTACTCAATTATAAAAGGTGTTAAGGGGAATACTCTGAGAGCAATAAGCTATGCATCGTTGAAATGGCAGAAGTTCTAATAAAACATTGATAGCATGCTCTAAGCTGTCTCAGTTGCTCTGTGCCACTCAGCTTAGGCAGCATACCGGTCTGTTGCTTTCTTAAGTTGGCATTTGAATAAGCCTTGTATTAGCTGTATTAAACCTCTGACACCTACATCCTTTCCAGATCTTGCCTCATATTACAAACTAAATGGCAGGATTCAATTGATGGTAGGGGGAAAAGTGGATTTTGAGAGAAGGGAGATGGCATGAAATAAGTGAAATAACATAATGTAATGAGAAAAATACTTGGTTGAGAATCAAGGAACCTATGTTTTGGTTATGGTTCTCTCGCTCAATAATTTGGGAATGTCACGTAACTTCTTTTTCTTCATCTTGTGGATGAGGAGTTTGGATGATAATCTCAAAGGTCCCTTCGAGCTTCAAGATTCTATTATTCCATGAAAGATGCGAGAAATCATTCTGCTCAGAATTATGGAAGGCTTCAGAATCCCCCAGGAAGGGAACTAGACTTTCATCATATCATAGTCATTGTGGTCCAGTGAAAGGCTACTGAATTTCAAATCTGACTACTTGAGTTCCAGTATTGTTTCTGCCATTGATTACCTGTAAGAATTTGGGCAAGTGGTTATACATTTGTGGATAGCCTCAGTTTCCAAAATGAAAGGGTTGTACCAAACGACTTCTAAGTTTCCTTCCAACTTTAAAATCTATGCTTCTGGAATCAAAGAAGTGGCTTGTTTGAGGTTGGAATGTCCTAATTACATCTGCATCATAAGAAATTAGAGGCAGTAGCTAACACAGAGACTATAAACACAAAAGAGATATTCTACTTCTGTTCATCATTGAACTTAGGAGAAACACAAGATAGGTAAACACTCCATACTAAATGTAGATTTACACACAGATTTAACAGGAAATAGAGAAAAGGAAGAATGATTTAGACAAGCAGTGCAATGGTCTAGGGGTTAACCTTGCCATTAGCAACCTTCAGAGGACTTGAAGTATTCCTGACAGCCTAGAGATTGGAACCATGATTTTATCCTACAAAGTGATCTGCAGGAAATGATGTGTTCAAGAGGAACTCTCTCTCTCTTTCTCTCCCTCTCTGTCTTATATTTATCTGATAAATAATGATGAAAAGAAACAAAAAGTGTAGTTTGAGGGGGAAAGAATTTCAGTGCTGGAGAACCCTGTTAATTTGCACATTGGCAAACTGCAAACAGACAAAGTCAAAATGAAAATGATTCCTGTGGATATGTACATGTAAGTGAAAATTAAGCAGGCTTTGCTAGTTGTATCAAGAATAAGGGTAATGTTTATAACATATCTCCAGTAAGGAAGGATATATTTCCTCCTGTGGCATTAAGTTACATAAGTAAGCTTTATATTTTCTATTAAGTTTTATAACCTTACCTCATTTATTTTTTTCTTCTGTTAGGGGAAGCAGGTATAGCATCTGCCTGGTGGCTATATTCAGTGTTTTTAAGATGCTTTTCTTAATTAAGGGAGTTTGTACTAGTAGTCTGACTGAGAGGTTTGGAGGATTTATTTTTATTTCCTTCTTTTTTTGGTAAATAAGGTTTACTTCTGACATATCTTTTCTTGCTATTAGCAGCTACAGGTAGGAGTTCCATTGCCCTGATGGTTTTTTGTTTTCTGACCCTTATTCTGTTATGGGAGATAGTTAACATTTCTGCTAAAGGGTTCACTGCAGGAAGATAAGACTAGTACATCACAGTTTTCAGCCTAGACCTGTCAGAATTTTAAGTATACTATGTTGTAGAAAACTAGCTTTTTTAGGAAAATTGTCAAGTTCCACAAAGTAGGCCGGGTAGGCCTATGATGATGCCAAGGCAGAAGACAGTTCTCAGCAGCTATGTGTCACCATTATTCTATTGCTCCCTCTTGTCTCTTTTTTCCCCCAAAGACATCTGGTTATTTTGGATTCTGGTCGAAAGTTATTAGCAACAACAAATGACGTACAGTACATGATCCTTCATGAAGCTTTTATTCATTTTGATCTTCCACACTTATTCATTGTGAAAGTTGGCTTGTACAAACCACAGGACTGACTTCTGTATGTATGGAATTTAGGAAGACTATATAGGATCTAAAAAAAAATCTAAGAGCTGAAAGGACCCCATAGTCTTGATTATCTGATATAATTCCCTTATATTACGGATGAGGGAAATGAAATAAAGAATGGTAAGCCAAGGTCAGTAGGAGAAATGAGACTACTGATTCCAAATCTGTGATTTTTCTACTATGTCAAGATAAAGTCTACTTCTCTGAACTTTAAAATACTTCATCAAGGCCTCAACCAGTCATCTTAGCTGGATGTTCCTTTATTTTGTAATATCTTGATCCTGTGGCAGAGAAAACTCTTGTGAAATCTTTCTGATAAATCTGAATGGAGCTTAGTTTTAGTTGACATTGTGCAATGAATTGTCTTGAGTTAGTAATTCTGGATACTATGTAATTGTAGCTTGAGTAATTCTCAAGCTACGGTGAGACTTCACCAAGTTCTACAATCTCAACATCCTTCCAAAATAACTTTCATTTTCAGCAACAATAATAGGACCGTGGACGTACTTGCCCAACCCAGTTTGTACTCCATCCTCCGTATCCCGATTCTTGTCTAAGGATCCTTATCTAGTCTACAGGTTCTTAACTTTTTCAAATCATGGACAGCTTTAGCAGTCTGGAGAAATCTACGGGCCCTGTCTTGGAATAGTGTTTTAAGTATATAAACTAAATTGCATAGGATTGCAAATAAAACAAATTATATTCAAATACAGCTATCAGACTATTTTTTTGAAGATCATGGTCACCAGATTAAGAACCCCTGAAGTCCAGTTATCTAATTTTATGTGCAAGGAAATTAAATTACGAAAAAGTGTTTTGACCAGATTCGTACAGGGAGCAAGTGGTAAAGATGGGATCTGAACTCATGTCCTCTGATCACATGTAGGACTTTTGCTACTTTTGTGTAATATTCCTTTGGCACAGGGAAACATCCACCTTTATCTATTGAAATTGCTTTCTAGACCAACTTACAATGGGTAGTATTTCAGTGGACAACTAGGTGGAGCCATAGTGCATAGAGCACTGGACTTGGAGTCAGGGAGAGGAGTGTGTGTATAGACAGACAGACAGACAGACAGATAGATAGATAGATAGATGATAGATAGATAGATAGATAGATAGATAGATAGATAGATAGATAGAT
>NW_020954599.1:36510161-36685305 GCF_900497805.2 Vombatus ursinus | reverse complement strand
GATAGATAGATAGATAGATAGATAGATAGATAGATAGATAGATAGATAGATAGATAGATAGATAGATAGACATATAGACAAATAGACAGATAGACAGACAAGAAGATCTAAGTTCAAATCTGGCCTCAGACACTTCCCAGCTTGTAACCTTGGGCAAGTCATTGAACCCTGTTTGCCTCAATTTTCTCATGTATAAAATGAGCTAGAGAAGGTAATGACAAGTCACTTCAATATCTTTGCTTAGATAGAAAAACCAAAATAGAATCATGAAGAATCAGACAAGATTGAAAAATAAAAACAACAGCAATAGTCTAAAACTTTATTTATAAGTCAGACTTTTATTGTGATGAAACGTATATTTCCATAGAAATTATGCTTTACATTTTGCGTAGGTTCCAAGTGTGATAGGATTGCATAATTTTGGTAAGCACACAATTTATTCTTTTATTCATGGCAGCTACAAATTTTAAAATTTCATAGGCCCAAAGACAAGATCTTGGAACATACCTCTAAAATTGTCATGGACCAGAATTGGCCCACAGATTGCTAATTGAGAAGTTCTTCTACAGTATATTTTGACATCGTACCAGACATTGAATTTGAGCTTTTTTAGGTTTGTTATATACTACAAATTTAACTGCCATGGTTCACTGCTGTCAAAATTCCTGACTTTAATCATTTATGAGGGCTATGGGTTGGCAATCCCACACTTACTGCATTGGATATGTATTCCACACAGTACCAGAAGGAACCTTGGAAACATAAAACAATTTTTAGCAGAAATTTACTTCAACTGCTCCCCTTTTTCCACTCTTTTTGTGGGCAGTAGTGCTTGTTTCCTTAGTTGTGAAGTTTTTTGTTTTCTTTTTTACAAAATTAAACTCTGGGCTCAGCCGCCAACCTACTTATAAAAATCCTCCCTCCTCTTTGTTGTATTTTAGTGTTGCTTTCTCATGTGAGCAAGAGCGTGATGACACCAACATCAAAAGCATGGTTTGACTCTATACAGTACTTTTTTTCATCACGGAGGCAAAAAAGGAATTAAATCATTTAGGCACTCACCAGTAATGTGTGCACATGGCTCCTTCCAGACATTGGTAGTCATTAACCAATCTATAGGAAATCTCCCAACTCAGGAATTACTATAAATAATATATGATTTTAGATTTAATGTCTCCTACCTAAATTTAACAAGAATCCCCCATCAGTGTAATTTTCTACTCATAGCCTGGTAATGGGCCAAAGTCTAGTCAATCACAGAATGTAGGAACATGGGCTGGCTTCTGATGCCACTGCATTTCTGTTCACTGTTCTGTCCCTGTTTCGGACCTATAGACCTGCATTCTGCCGGCTTTCTGGTATAGTTATATAATTATATGGAACTCCAATGTCTCCTTGTGGCTCACTTATTGCTACCGAATGTTACCGTGTCATCTTTCCTCCTTCTAGTATTTCACCTCTTGAATGTCCATCTAGATATACCCTCAGGTACCACTGTCTCTGTCTCTGTCTGTCTTTCTCTCTCATCTGTGTCTTTCTATCTCTTGTCTCTCAAGCCCTATGTCTGGAATGTATATAATCCCTGATGAACATATACTATGTCTGTTTGTGTTTTCATTCATATTGTATCATGCAGTAGAATGCCTCAGTTTAAGATATGAAATTTTAATGTGCAGAAGGCTAGTGAAGTTATTTTTGTTTTTTGTTTTTTTACTTTTTGTAGTCTATAGTACAATGTCATGCTCGTATAAGCTCTTAGTAAAACTCATTCACAGTAACTTCTTCATTAGTGTGAACTGCTGAAATTATTTTCTAAGGAATTAGTAATGACAGTTCACCCACAGGATATACTGTTTTGCCTTCCTTGTATCAATTACTTCTTTCCCATATTAAAAGTGATGCAGCTAGGATAAGAAGACTCCTAGAAATTACCATAGATCCCATCCTTTGCAGTTATGACTCAATCTTTACAGAATTAAAGAGGAAAGGACATGTATTGACAGGGTCCCTTCAGAGGTATTGTTAAAAAAATGATTTAAAACTCATGGATTGAATACTTGGCATTGTTTGAAAGGCTTCTTAGCTTTGACTAGAGAATTACTGATTTAGCTTTAATTTAGCAAACTGTATTCTCCACCTCTGAAATGTATCTGTGAATTCAATAGCATTTGATCCTCTTCTTTCCTTCCCGCACTGAACTGAATATTCAGGGCTCCTCTCTGTAATTGCCATGGCTCGTTGACTGCCCTGCGCCTCTCAGTGTTGGACAAAATGAATGATGAATAACCAATTTATGTGGGCTAGAATAGAAAATTGATTTTACAGAAGGAAGAAATAAATATCCTGGGCATTTCAAATATTTTTTCAAAGGTTTCTATTTTAATGGGGAAAAATAAAAGGGAAAAAAAGTTTTAAAAGTAAAACATATAAATGGCTTAAAATTCATAGGTGAAAAAATTTTCCTCCTATCCTGGTAGAGATTTCATTTCAATTATACATGAATCATAAGCAACTTTAAGCCAAATGATATACATCAGCCAATCTTTTAATTATATGTAAACTGTTATTTGGCATAGTACATGATTTTTTTTTCTTTGTATTCCCAGTCAATCAAGCCAATCAGCTAAGATTTATGACATGTTTCTTCTTAATCATGCCAGGAACTGTTTTAAGCATTGGAGATACAAAGAAAGACAAACAGCAGACTTTGCCCTCAAGCAGCTTACATTCTAATGGGGTACACAACATTGTGTGTGTGTCTATATGTGTGTGTGTACACTTTATGTGTGTGTGTTTACACATATGTATATACATGTGTATATATACACATATACACTTCTACTTGCATGTAGATGAATTCTGGGGTCATAGTTGTAGGGAAACATCAAGGTCTACGTAAAGGATGAGATGGAATTTGGTAGAAATAATAACTCTGAGGAGCAGGATATCCACTATGGCATAATTCTATCAAGACTTGTGCTAAATCACAGTTATCTCTGTGGATCTATCTATCTGTCTATCTATCTATAGGTATCTAGATATATATCTCAGTTCTTCCTGACTGCAGTGCTAGTGCTGTATGCACTGCGCCACCTAGCTGCCCCTCTGGGTAAGATTTATTGATCTATACAAACACACACACACACAGAGACACACAGACACACAGACACAGACACACACACACACACACACACACCCTCTGTTACGAATAAACATTCTACAGGGCAGCTAGGGGGCGAAGTGCATAGAGCTCCAGCCTTGGAGTCAGGAGGACCTGAGCTCAAATCCCAAGTTCAAATCAAGTGTATGGTCTCAGACCATGCACTTGACACTACTTGTGTGACCCTGGGCAAGTCACTTGACCCTGATTGCCTCACCAAAACAAACAAACAAACAAACAAACAAATAAATAAATAAACATTCAATACAATATGTCAAAACACAAACTATTAGGGAAAAGAAAACAGAAGCTTTTCAAGTGGACCGAAGCTCTGGGAAGACCCAAAACAAGCACTGTCTTCCTTGGAGGGTCTCTGAGATCAACTGAACCTATGGTTTCTGGTTAGCCTATTTCTAGCCATATAAACCTAGGTTCAAACAATATTAATAAATAATAAAAAATTTCAATATCTTTAGAACAAGAATATAATGATATTTCAGCATCTTCATATGCAAAAAACCTTTATAAAATCTGTACTGATTTCATTTGACTCTTATAAACTATATAATATAAAATAGCAATGATGTATGAATAAGGTTTATTTATTCTAGAGGAAAAATTTATCTTTTACTTGTCCCTAATCATTTAATATCTTGTATCATGAGGTAAAACTGTTAGCTTAATCATAGACGCACGTGATCCATTGCTCTGAATGGCCAAATGTTCCTGAAAAGGTTTGTAATTATTTAGGACCTTGTAATAATAGATGCTGGATAGAGGTGCAGGAGGAAAATTACCATAGTTGTGTCCATAGCATGCTGGTAATAAAGTTTAAGCATCCCCACTTCTTGGTTTAAAAATAGATTATACTTTAAACACCTGAAAATTGTGTAATATTTTAACTTAGCAATTTACAATGCCATTAATATAACAAAATAATAGTAATAATAATAGTAATAACAATAATAAAATAAAAGGTTAGTACATTTAGTTGTAGAAGGGATTTTAGAGATTTTATTGTTTTAGAAGGGATTGAGTCCAACCCTTTAATTTTATCAATGAATAAACCTTGGCCCAGAGAAATTGCTTAATGTCACATAGCTAGTAAGCATCTGAAGGAAGATTTGAACCCAGGTCTTCCTGAATCCACATCCAGACACTTGTTCATTATGCCACATTGCTTTTCAATATGATTTTATGTTGAAAAGAATAGTGAATCTTAAACTGGGAAATATAAATGTACAGATGATAAGTATATCTAGATTATATATTAGTGTGTATGTCTGATTTGTTTTTAATAATTTCTATTTCACAAATAGATTCATAGACTCCTAGAGGTGAAGTAATTATTAAATAGTATCTAACTCAATCATTTGGGTGCAGCGAACTCCTGTTGCAGAAACTCGCTTGATGTAGACCAGTATCTGTTTTGTAAGTTACTCTTAGGACCACACATGTATAATCCATATTGAACTGCTTGCCTTCTCATGGGGGTGGGGGGGCGGGGTGGAAAGGGAGCAAGGAAGAAATATTGGAACTTAAAGGTTTATAAACAAATGTTAAAAATAGTTTTACATGTAACTGGGGGAAAATAAATATATAAATTTAAACACAGATCAGGTAGTCTTAGGAGAGGCCTGTAGGCTCTGAAACGTATAACATTTGCCTATTGCCACACTGCCAATCTTCATAAGAGTCAGGATTCAGGTATTTTTGGCTCCTTAGCTAATTCTTTAGCCACTTCACCAGGTTCTTTTTCAGGTGTTATTTTACAGATGAGAAAATTCAGCTTCAGACAAAAGAAGCACATTTATGTCTTAGGCCATTAATTCACAATGAAGCTGGGGCTGGAAATGCTGGCTTCCTGACTTTGTTTAACTATCTTTTCATGAAGATAAATCCTATTTATTCCCTAGAGATTGTTTTTGTTGAGTAGTAGGATGAATGATGTATGCCTTATAAGCTCATGCCTTAAATCCTACCAACACTTAAAATGGACTCACCTCAAGCTTTTCCAATCTGACCCTACCCTGTGATCACAATTTCCTATTCTCCTACCCTTTCCATCTATCCTATCCTTTTTTCCCCCTTTTTTGGAGGCAATAAGGCTTAAATGACTTGCCTGTAGCCACATAGCTAGTAAGTGTCTGAAACTGGATCTGAACTAAGGTCTTCCTGACTCCAGGGCTGGTTCTTTATCCACTGCACCACCTAGCTGCCCCATCCTGCCAAACTTAATACTTTTTTTCATTGCACTCATTAGTACTTCAAGTATTCCCTGATACTCCAGTCCATCAGATCTGTACTGGTCTAACAATTTTCCCTACTCATCCTTAACCCAGTCATCAGCCATTAAATGATGTAATCTCTTCCACCCTTAATTTCCAGGTTTTCATGGCATGATGTTATATCCATTAAATTCTGGGTAATTTTCCTTATTGTCATTCTCTGCTACTACTCTCCAAATCATGTTAATTGGGTTCCGTGGAAATTTATGTTATCTAGCCTTAATTTAGAAACTCACAATTATGTGGAAATACTTCTTTTCCTCTCTTTCTGATATTTTTATCCCATTCTGAAGACTGAGTGTTCTGAAGTTTATAATCATTTTCACCAAGTTTGCACAAATCCTTTATCCCCAGAAGTGATAATATTTTAATTTACTGAGATGAAAGCCAACTTCAGTAAACTTCTACCTTTAACTTGCTTAATCCACATGGTGAGACCTCTTTATGTCCTCACTCATTATTTCTCCTTTTCATCCATTCTCAGAGGTACCTATACTACTACTTCCTTCCCTTTTAGTCATTTCAGGAGAAGAACTGGCCTCAAGCTGAAAGGATCTGTGTTCAAGACCCTCTTCATATATTTTCTAGGTATATGCCCTTAGGTAAGCCATAATACCTCTAAGGGCCTCAACTACATTATCTGTAAAATTGGTTTAGCTTTAAAACTATTATCTTTTCTACCTGATATATGACCCTCTATTTCTCTAGTGGTCCCTTCCCATTAACCTAGAAACATGTTAATGTTTCTCCTATCTTAAATATACTACCCCTTAAACCTGCTACTCCCTTAAATTATCCCACTGTAAGTCAATTGACTTGTAAGTTGAAAGGCAATATGTTGTAATAGCTAGAACACTGGATTTGGAGTCAGGAAGTCTTCAGTTCAAATTCTTTAAGAAATGTTTACCATCTGTGGAATTCTAGGTAAGTCATTTAATTTCTGAGCCTCAATTTCCTCATCTATCAAATAAGAGATGGCAGACTTAGTCACTAAGATCATTTCTAGCTCTAAATCTATGCTCTTATAAATATATGATCTTGTCTGGACTTCAGTTTTCTTTGTGTGTGTCTGTTTTTTTTTTTTTTTTGTTTGTTTGTTTGTTTTTGTGAAGCAATTGGGGTTAAGTGACTTGCCCAGGGTCACACAGCTAGTAAGTGTCAAGTGTCTGGTCTGAGACAGGATTTAAACTCAGGTCCTCCTGACTCCACAGTCAGTGCTCTATCCACTGCACCACCTAGCTTCCTCTGGGCCTCAGTTTTCTTATTGGTAAAATGAAGAGGTCAAACTAGATAATTTCTAATTTCCCTTCTAACTGTAAATCTAGTATCCTTTGATCTACTTTGCTTTCCACCATTGTTAACGTGTCAAAGTCACTAATGACTTCTTTCTAATAAACACAGTATTTGAGTTTTTTCTTCTCCTACCATAAATCTCCTGGAAACTTTCTATAGGCTATGACACCGTTGACAAGTCCTTCATTCTATAACCTCTTCCTTACCTGACACTGCACATTTGTGAATTTATCTTCTTACCTATTTCATCATTCCCTCATTTCCTTGGTTTTTGTTTTTGTTTTTGATTGAATATTCATTTTTTAATTTAACTCTTAAATATGGGTCCTTAAATAACCCCTGACTAATGAGTATCCTCCAAGAGTTTAGTCTTGTCTCTGTTTGCCTTTCAAATCTCTCCCTTAGTGATTTCTTCCACTCCTGTAGTTTCAATTATCAATTGTTCAAAGCAGGCAGTTTAACTGTCAATCAGCTGTTGTATCAGAAGTGAAGAAGGATGAAAATTCCTACTGTGTTCTTTAAAAAAGCACCAGGGTAGGATGGCTTCCATTTACTTAAAGAGTTGCGTCTAAGGCACCTGTAGGGATCCACACTTCCATTACTTGTTAAATCCTCCTTGAATTGGCCAAAATACTGTCAGAAAGTATTAGGCTAAGGATGACTTTGAGTTTTATTCATTTTCAGTAATAAAATAAGATGAGATTGGACATCCAAAAGATAATATGTACTATCAAAGCCTGTGATAAAATCAACCGTTATTTAGAGGAGGAAGTTTAAGTGCAACTAGAGTCAGCTGATAGACTTCAATGCCTATTCTCAAGCATCACAGTAAGAAGTAAGTAATTTGAAGTGACCATCCAGGACAAAGGAGTCAAATGGAGCTAATCAGAGTTTAAACACAGAATCATACAAGAGTGTGGGTATTACAGGATTTGGAGATCATCCAGTAAAGTTATATAAGTCTTATATATATTCATCCATTTCATGTCATTGATTAAGAAATCTAGATCTGGGGGGCAGCTAGGTGGCACAGTGGATAGAGCGCCGGCCCTGAAGTCAGGAAGACCTGAGTTCAAATCGAGCCTCAGACACATAATACTTACTAACTGTGTGACCCTGGCAAGTCACTTAACCCCAATTGCGTAAAAATTTAAATTAAAAAAAAGAAATCTAGATCCATAGAGATTAATTAACTTGCCTAAGTCAAATTGAAAATGAGGGCAGAATTGCAACTGGAGTCTAGCCTTTCTTTCTCTTGGTCCAGCACTCTTTCCAGAGGTTGCAAAACCTAAGGAAAGAGTGAGAGAAAGATTTCATAGTAGTTGTCTATATTTGCATATAAGTATACGTGTGTGTGTTCATATATATATATATATATATAATGAGTATGTATATGTACATATTTATATCATTCTGGATTTTATATATATATGTTTATACACACATGTGTGTATATGTATATGTGTATATGTATATGTATTTCTGGATTTTTTTGTCTCTCTCTGGCGGGAGTTGGGTAGCATGATTCGTCTTCAGTTATCTGGATTCAAAGTTTATGATGAGCCTCCACATGTTATAGATGATGAAACTGTGGCCCATAGAGGTATACAATAAATTGTGTCTTTATACACAGGCTTGGAATTGATATAACAATGCCGTATTTAAAAATGCACATTAATGGGGCAGCTAGATGGCGCAGTGGATAGAGCACCGGCCCTGAAGTCAAGAGGACCTGAGTTCAAATTTGGCCTCAGACCAAATGCTTGACACTTACTAGCTGTGTGATCTTGGGCAAGTCACTTAACCCCAATTGCCTTAAAAAAAAAAAAAACTTAAAAAAATGCACATTAATAATCTCCCTTGATGTAGCTCATTTTTTAGTCCTAAAAATAGATCATTTCCTAGATAGTTCATTGAAATTTTCATCTTTTTCCTCTAGAATTTTTCATTCTTTTGGTCTGTTTTTGACACTGCATATGAACATGCTCTAGTCCTTCAAATATTCCCAGTTTTGTTGGCCTGCATGTTCTCTCCACTCAATCAGATCACAACCCCTCTAAAGCCTAGTAGATGATTGGGAGTACCCGTAGTCAAAAAAATGCATGGTCCCATGGCTAACTTGATAATGATTCTCTCAGAATTTAGACTAGGTATCAGCACCAGACACAGAGTATCATTAGACCATACACAGAGCTACTCTACCTTTAAGATTTATCTCTTTATCAATATGGTTTTCAGCAACTCAGAGCAACTAGATGGTGCAAATGTTAGAGCACCACATCTGGAACCAGGAAGACCTGAGTTCAATTATAGCTTCAGATATACAATAACTATATGACCTTGGGCAAGTCACAACTTCTGTCTTCCTCAATTTCCTCAACTGAAAATGGAGATAATAATAGCATACACTTCACAAGTTTGTTGTGAGGCTTGAATGAAAAAAAAAAATTGTCAAGCTCTTAACACAGTGCCTGGCCAATAAAAGGTATTATAAAAATGCTTATTCCTATCTCTTCCCCTTCAAGAGGCTATCTACTTTGTTTAAATTCCTGTTGTGTTCGGTCCTCTCCATATATTTATCAATTTGCTGAGAAACACTTTGAACCTTAACCCATATTACCAACTCTCTTACAGAAAGAAAGTTATCATGGTAGTAATATGGTTATAGATTAGTTATTGACTGATACCTTATAAACTTCCAACTCTTCGGAATGGAATCATTTTAAGACATCACAAATATACATCTCCCTAAACTCCTAGTACCTTAGTCTTATTATATACTTGAAATTAGTAAACTGAGGTTAAATACATATATAAAATTTCTCACCAATTCAGACTGCTTCCTTCATTACAAGTTAACAAGATTTTCCTATATTTAATGTTTTATTCTAATGTGTTTTTTTATTTTTAAGTTGAAATGAATGCTAATTTTAATTGCCATTACACTGACAACAATTACTGTTTTATTTCAGGAATGAAAACATGAATCTTTTTGTTTGTAAAATACAATATAAATGTGGGGATCAATGCCATATATTGTTTCATTATGTAGAGTATCTGTGTGTGTGCACCTTAAATCAGAAGTACTTTAGAAACCGTTCACATAATATTAAAAATACTTTTCCGCAAATAACTTAAACCTCAGTGAGATTTTTGCCCCAAAGCCAATGTCATCTTTCTATTTTCATTGACTTCTCTGCAAACCTATGTCTGCTACACCTCTGATATCTATTATATAGGTCATATAATTGATGTGCATCTTCACAGTTAGCAGCTTCACACTATCTATGTGTTCAGTTTGCCTTTTCGTTAACAACTTTATCCATATCCCAAAGAGCTTGTCAATCTTGTTGACCCTTGTATACAGTTTCACTCAAATTGGGTCTGTCACCTCGGGATTTGTTTTTACTAGGGTGCTCTCCCTTTATATATAAAAAACCCTCTTATTTATGTCAGTTTATTTTTTCAAGTCCATAACTGCATCCTGAAAACATTTCAACAAAAAAGTTAACTTTCAGGTCTTAGTATCTTAGAGTTAGGAAGGAATGTGAAGATAATTTCATCCAATCCCCAAATTTGATAGTTAAAGAAACCAAGGCATAGAGATTTTTAATAATTTATCCATGTTCATTCAACTAGCTTGTGGTAAGAAGAAGAGCCTAGATCTCTTAATCCCAAGTGTAGGGTTTTTTCTGTTCCATTACCAAGTTGTAGGAATTATAACTGAAAGACAAAAACTGAAGATGAGAGATATTAAGTATTAGCATTATTAGTAAGGAACGGAACTTGGATTTTGTGCCCAAATTCTCTCAACTCAAAGACTAAATCTATTGGTCTTTCTACTAACACACACTATTTGAAACTGCCTATTGATGCCCAATATTCCCATAACAAGGCCCACAATAGCATAGATTAGCAGAGGTGGTTGTAGACAGACTTGAGGAATTTGTCACAAAGTGCATACAAGTACATAATACCTAGATTTAGGCACATTTCATAATCTCCCATACACATTTCTGCCTTGTATTTTATCAGTAGTTCCAGGGTTGGAATATTGTGCCAAATCCACTAAAATTGATTCAATCCCTCCTTACCTCTTTCCTGGACTATTTCAATAGATTCCTGTTAGGTCTACCCATCTCTTATCATTCCCCCCTCCAATTCATTACCTTTACTGCATCTTGGTATACATTGGTTTCTCCCCTGCTTGAAACGTGTCAATGATTTCCTTTTGCTTACTGAATAAATAATAGCCAGCATTTAAGGCCTTCCAAGATCTTGATCTAAGTATTTCCCTGGCTCCACTCCCAGGCTTATTATATGTAAGTCTTGTGTAATCTGTTCTTCAATTAAAATGAATTATCTTCTAACTTAGAAAACTGGTCCACACTTTAGACCTCTGCTCATGTTGTCCACTACAAACCTTTCTTTCTATTAACTTTCTAACCATGCTTTAAGTTGCAGCTTGAATATGACATTTTGTGTGATCCCTTCTCTAATTATTTCTCCCAAATTTTGATTCATAGCACTGTCCTTAAATGCTTGGATTCTAATTTGTCTTCACTTAACTGCGTACGTTTATGTCCTACTACTATATTGTAATTGTTCTATATTGTAAATTTCTTAATGGAAAGAACTATGTCTTTTTACTCCTATGTCACCCTAAGAACATAGTGTACACAATAGAAATTTAGGGACTTTTTATGACATATAACTGTTTCATGTATTTTAACATTGCTTTCTTATTTTTGGCCACAGACGGTGCCACAGAGATAGCTGGCACAAAGATGATCCACCCCCAATCCATGCGGTTTTAATACAAATATTTCATCTGTTACTTTCAACAGTAATCTGTAACTTTCAGTGACCAACCAGGAGGCAAATGATCACACAGTGACAGGAACTGGATGAAAAATTGTGAGACTCTAATGTTGAATGTTGTTCTTAAAAGAGTCCTGAATTTAAGCCTAGAGAATGTGATGATTTGAGTAGAAAATAATGATTTTTAAAAGTAGACAGAATCAATTGAAAAAGATGCTTCTGATATTTTATATCCTTGCTTTAAATTATGATCGTGATTTATAGGTTAATTTCCTATAAGTTGATTTTAGCAATAAATATCTTGCATAAGAAAAAGTTGACCATATTTTAGGCTTTCTGATATCACATTACCTAAAGAGAAAGAGCTGATGGTGAAAGCACCATTTCGATAGAATGTCTGATAGATCTAGCCCATATGCAATGATTATATAGTTTCACTATGGAAGATCATTTTAATTAATCTAGCAGCTGACCATATTGCAACATGTTGTCAATCAAGTAGAGTATATTTTCACTGTTAGCTCATAACGAGTTAATGTTTCATGGTGGATACCAAGTGAAATGTGTACATTTGGAGTGAGGGAAAAAATACTGAGTTTAAATCCAGGATCTTCTATTTATTACCTTTATTATATTAGAGAAATCATTTGACCTTTGGTGGCCTTAGTTTCTTCATGTGTAAAATAAGGTAGTTAGATCTGTTGATCTCTAGGGTCCATTGAAAGTTTTTTCACAGCTATTGCAGCTAGATGATACAGTCAATAGAATGTAACCTTAGACTCTAACCAGCTGTTTGAGCTGGACAAGTCACTGCAATGCTGTCTGCCTCAGTTTTCTCAACTGTAAAATGAGTATAATAAGAGTATCTACCTTGGAAAGTTGTTGTTAGGATCAAATAGGATAATATTTGTTAGTTTTTAGCATAGTGCCTGACACATAGTGGCACTTAATAAATGCTTATTTTCTTCCTTCCTTCTTATTGCTATTAATGAAGTTCTCAGCAAAGAACTGACCACATAATATTTTTTTCATTCTAACATACTCCATTAAATTCAACAAAACCTCATTATTATCATGATGTTCTTAATGTTATTGATGCTACTTCAGACACAAGACAGTCAACAAGCATTTATTGTACCATGGCTTTCCATGTACCAGGCAAGGTACTAAGAGTTGGGGATACAAAAAAGGACAAAAACATTCCCTTCTTTCAAGAAGCTTACATTCTAAATAGGGAAACAACATGTAAATAATGAGATACGAAATAAATAATGAAGATGGGAGATAATCTCAGAAGGGAAATCACTAGTAAATGAGGAGATGGGATTACTTTGAAAAAGTCATTTTTGTGTAATTCACTTACTCTATCTTAGTAGTGTATCTGCTTTGATGTTATCCAGAGACTTTAGTTATATTTTGGAAGCTGGATTTTATTGTTTTCTCACTTTACTAGGTAGAGCCTTTTCTGACACTTATTAAAATGTATATGATTATGTGGTAATTATATTGAGATTCTAATAAATAGTTTGTTGGCCACCTAGTTATTGAATAAAACTGTACATAATACAATGTACATTGATTTCATGCTTGTTTCAACATTTCAGATATATGCCTTAGGGTTTGCTTTTCCCAAAGGAATCGGGAAGCAGGATAGGTCTTTAACTGAACTAAATAGCATGCTGTACAAGTCTGAGTTAAATTGATTAACCTATATTCTTTGAAAACAGCCAAAAGAATTTCTCCTTCAGTTTTTAATTTTGAAATCTAAGAAACCAAGTCATATATGAGGTGAGATAACTGACAACAAAAGTAATTTGTGGTAATAGGGTTTAATAAATTTACAGACAGGTGATGACTATATTTGTTGTAGGTTTGTTTTTTTTATTCCAACTTCAGATATGAAGGGTATACACGGAATGTACAAAAGGGAGGTCAGATGTCTCTCTAACATATTTGTTTAAATGATAAAGATGGACTTTCTTTTTAATGGTACAGGAAGGTGGCATTTGGTTGACTTTCAACTGAAAGGACTTACGTTATATTATAACTCAGATGATTGTATGACCTTGGGCAATTCACTTAATGAGCCAGGGCCTAAGTTTCTTTATCTGCAAAATGAGAAGTTTTTACTAGTTGGCTTCTCTGATCCCCTACAGTTTAAGCTCTATGATACCTATTTTGTGAAAATTTCTGTTATACTACTTTATTTATTTCTTAACTGGTGTACTGGATTGTAAGCTGCTAGAATGTAAGAACCTTATATTTGTCTTCATTCTCTCCTAATACAGTGCCTTATAGAGAGTAGCTACTAAATAAATATTTCTTTATTGAATATTTAAAAAGGAGAAACTCCCAGTGTGTTACAAGTTTATGAATAAGACTTCTTATGCATTAATTAGGGCATTGTCAACACTTTGCCAATGTCCAGCACATAGTGATAATAAGTACTCAATGAATGAATGTATTCATTAAAAAAATTCTTAAGACATACAATAGTAATATCTATTTATCTATATATATGCATATAGTATATTATGCCCATTTATTGCCATTATACATCTATTATCTGTTATCTGTAAATTACTTATCATTTGTTTTTATCTCTCAATTATTTAGCTAATCAGTTTTCTATTGGTATCAATTCTCTCTTTCTCTCTCTGTCTCTGTCTTTGTCTCTCTCTCCTTATACCCCCAAATAGAGAAAGATTCAACAAAGGCCAGCAGGTACTTGGCAGGACTTTATCCTTATTTAGATGGATATGTTTCTCAGAAATCTTCTTATGTCTTTTTAAGAGTCACAGGGTTGCCAATATTGTACCTGGGCTGTCCATCCTCTTATTCTTGCTCTATTAAGTTCAACAAGAACTTATTAAGCACCTACTATGTGCTAGATATGCCAAGCCTAGATCATTCTAAGTGATGTCTTTTATGTAAGATGCCCTAAGGCTCCTCTCACATTTACCATGTGACTCTCCATAATTGATCAGATCAACTGCAATTCTGATTCTTCTAAGATTATGATGATTAATTAGTCATACAACCAGTAGGAGAATTCTGGTAGTAAAGAAATGGGCTTTGGTTGCAGCAGCAACCAACTTGACAAACGTATTAGGATCATCCAAATGTCATTTAGTAGGAAAATATATATTTTTATTCAGTTTCTTTTTAACAATCTCTTTCATAGATAGATCATGAATTTTGAACGAGAAGGAACCTTAAACATCATCCAATAAAAACCCTTCACTTTTTACACTAGGAAACTGAGAGTCCAAAGTTTTAGTGATTTGTCAAAGATCATTCAAAGAACATGTGCCAAAGCTTTGATTCATACCTATATCTTCTGTATCCAAATGCAACATTCTTCACTTCAAATAACAGTGGATTTCAGTGAAGAGACGCTGATGTATTGCTGGGCTAAAAACATTATGTAACAGACATTATAAATATTAAAAAGGCAGGAAAGATTTGTTAAGGAATTAGTTAATGGGGACAGGTCTCTTCTATGATCCGGTGGTCAAAAGTCCTGACTGTGCTGCCCTCCAATTGGCTAGCTATTGTGGTCCTGTCTGGTCAAGTTGGATACCATATTATCCGTCAGTAGGAATACTGAGAGAACCTTGGATGGGTAATTATTATTTTCTTTAGATTCTGCAAAGGACTTCCTGTATAACATTCAGGCTCCATAGGTGAGCATAACTGCCTTCTTGCAGGGCTCATTTGATGTTAATCTATTTTAAAGTTATCACCATTGTTCATCCAGTGAATAGCATTATTTTAACTATGAATGAATGACAGATATCTCCTTTCAGTAGATACTTTTATGTTGTATTTTTTTAAATGTTTATTTGAAATCCACAAACAATAGAGACAGAAGTATTTTATAGTCTCTACACTACTCAATCAGTAGCGTGGCTAAAAATGCAGTTTCCTATGTGAAAATACCTGAAAAATCTGCAAAGTCTACTTATTTCCTTCTGATATTCCATCAAGGATATCCTCAAAGTATGATAGACCAGCGGTGTAAAACTCAGAAATAGAGTGTCTTTTTTGGGACAAACAGTTGTCTAAGTTGATTTAAATATGAAGTGCATGATAGGGAATAATATGAGAAGAGTTTGGAGAGGTAGTGTAGCACCAGTTACGGAGGCAGTTTATGGAGGCCCTTGCACGCCGGAATCAGAAATTTGAACTTTTATTGCAATATGTTTCAGCAGAGTGACATGATCACATCTTTCTGGTCATGGGTGATGAAACTGGCATCTTCACTTGC
This sequence comes from Vombatus ursinus, assembly GCF_900497805.2. Taxonomy (NCBI): domain Eukaryota; kingdom Metazoa; phylum Chordata; class Mammalia; order Diprotodontia; family Vombatidae; genus Vombatus; species Vombatus ursinus. The sequence goes on along the minus strand of NW_020954599.1, from coordinate 36,669,473 downwards.
CTTTTCAAGTCAAACCTGTGAGCCATCCTTCTATTCTGTTGGTACTTGGTTTATCTTCTGATTTCCTTTATAGTAATTATGACATTGTGGATATGTTTCAATTCTCCCCAATTCTAAGTAGCTCCATTGTTCTTTTTTTTAAAGTGCCACCTGTGTGATCTATTATATTCTTTTGAAATATTCTCTTTTTTTGAAATACCTTAATATTTCATTCCATATTGCCTTTAAATTTTTGTCACCTCCTGCATAGCTTTCTCATTTTTCCTCAAAAGCCTTTCACTGTTTTGTGAGATAATGCTACTTGTAATCTTATATCATCCCTTTGTTATATTTTGAAAGTGAGTGAGTACTCTCATACATATATACATACAAACATACATGTGTATATATATATATATAAACATACACAGATACATACATACATACTGTTATGAACTCTCTTGTGGGCATGTAGATCAATTGTTTACCGATGGCTGGGACAATTATTTTTCCTGTCTTTTTCAGTCTCCATTTTGTGGTAACTTGCATTTGTTAAACTTATTCTAAGTAATAGATCTATTATCAGGGCTTTTTAAAACCTTTTTTCTATTTTCTATTTTTGCATGCTAATAGCTTGTTCAAACAAGTCAGATCTGAGGTGCTATAATTTCATGCAGTGTCTTCTGATTTTTACCCTTTCTTCTGATTTGTTATCTATCTTGATCTTTGCTCTCATCAGTTAATGATTTTCTTGTGCATAGACACCTGATTCTAAAATATCTGCTATGTCTTTAACCAATAGTTTTCCATCTGTTAAGGTAATCTGTGTGAATATGGGTGTGTATATGTGTGTGGGTTTCTGCATGGTATATGGTACATGTGTGTGTGGGGGGTGTGTGTGGCATATGGTGTGTGTGTTGGTGTGACATGTATAATCCTCTCCACTTTTAAATACGCAGCTTCTTAGAGAGCAGTCTAGGCGCCTATCAAAACCTTCCTGGCTAAGAGGATTGCCAGAATTTGCATTTCCCTCGCATAGCCCTGGAACCCAAAATCATCTTGATGACACCAAAAGGCATTAGAGTAGGACCACAAATGGAGGAGTAATGAGAATGATTGTTGGCTAACATCTGTATGGTACTGAGACAAGTCTATTAGAGATTTGACTAAGCACATTTGTCAAATACATTTTTAAAATTAAGAAATGCTGCTGTTATTTCATACCTTAAAAATGAAATACTTAATCCTTAAGTTATTCCATAACATACTTATGTTTTTTCATAGTACTTAAATACTAGGCTATTTCATACTTAATGATATGAAATAAGATGCTAGTTATTTCATACCTTAATATTACATCATTTAACCAAATTTGAGAATATTTCAAGTCAGAAACCATCACAAGTATCTAAAAGAATAATTAGAAATGTGACAATTGCATTTTTGGCAGCTATTATATTTTAGAATCTATTTGTGAATTAAGGGGCCCAGTGACATTTTGAGCAAATTCATTTTTGTAATTTAATATTTTTTATAATTTATATGTAAATATTAGAAATTCAGAAGCTTATCAGAGAATAAATTGGAGAGGAAATTATGGAACTTAAAAAGAAATAAATGATGATATGAAATCAAAGAATACTTAATATAATAAAGGTAATATGGATGGATAAAAATCAATCATCAACATAGGCATAGAGGTAATTACTGCCACTTCAATTTCATTTCTACGGGAAACTCTTGGTTAAAGAAAGCCTGCCTCCAAACAAGTTGCCTTCTTGGCAACTGAGCATTTTAGAAAATTGTCAAGACCAATGAGAGCTTAAGCAACTTGCCTAGAGTCACAAAACAATTATATGTCTGAGGTGGGACTAGAACCCAGGTCTTGCTGGCCTCTGATACTAGTGTTCTAACCACTATGTCATGTTACATCCCTAAATGAAGGTTTTTACATGTCTAAAGAAGCTATTTTACTATTTTTGGTTAGTATTTCTCAAATATGGTTTATTTGTGTATATAGTATAAATATGCTGCCTTTCTTGCCTGAACATGAAATTGGATACCCTGACTCATGTTTTAACTTTTCCCCAAATTTGGACTTTCTCCCCTGAGCCAAATCAAGAACTCATTATATAGAAGTCATCTTGTTCAGTGACCATTAAAATAATCACACTGAATGTAACTACAGTCAGGTTTCATATTTTGAAATGTGTGGGGTTCTTGCTTTTTCATGATGCTTCGTCACCAATTTTGATGATAAATATAGTTTTGTCCATAGTACCTTGATCAAAACCTTTAATAATGTCTTCCTTGGATCTCCTTGTTAGCTGCCTCATTGTACTGACCTTTTGTCTATGTGTTTTTTCTTTTTGTCAAAGAAGTACAAATCCTGTGCTGAGAATTGCAAACTAAATATAGATAATATCCATGCCTGTTCATCTAGTTAATTAGTAAGACTGTGTTATCTATGCCTTTACTAAGATTGAAGTGGCTGGTGCTACTAAGAATTCATGAATATTCCATTCGCTTATATTGTACTTAAAATCCTTCTCGATGTTCAGTAGATCATAGAATTTAATGGTAGAAGGAGATTGTAGTGATCACCTATTCTAATCCTTTACTTTACAGATGAGGGAACTGAAGCCTTTAAATGTTAAGGATGTTGCTCATGCTGATTTACTAGTAAATAGCTCTCTAGAATCCAGCCCACAAGCTCTGACTCCAAAACCCATTCCACTGCCTTGTTCTTCCTCCCTTAGCTCCTTTGTTGGACCTTTCAAAATTAAAGTCGTTGTTGTTGTTGTGTTTAATGCACATACATAAATTTTCAAGATTAAAATAATTTGACCTTATATTTCCAAGGAGTATTTAGCTTTTCTTAGTGTTTTCAGCTGTATTACCTCATTTGATTCTCAAAGCAAACATCTTTAACCTTATTTTGTTTAAATTCTTCTTTAGTATTTTAATTTTTTCCTAATTGTATGTAAAAACAATTTAATTTTTTTTTCAAATTTTGGGTTCCAAATTCTCTTCCTCCTTCTCTTCCCCTGCCTTATTGAGAAAGCAAGCAATTTGACATAAATTATACATGTGTGGTCATACAAACCACATTTCCAGATAAGTCATTCTGTGAAAGAAAACACAGGCAAAAATAAAATAAAAATAAAGAAAGTAAAGAAAAGGTATCTTTGCTATGCAGTCAGGCTGTACCAGTTCTTTCTCTGGAGATGAACAGCACCTTTCATTGTAAGTCCTACAGAATTATCTTGGATCATTGTATTGCTGAGAATAGCTAAGTTATTCATAGTAGATCATCATTCAATATTGCTGGTACTGGGCACAATGTTCTCCTGGTTCTACTCATTTCACTTTGCATCAGTTCATGTGAGTCTTTCTACATTATATTTTTTCTGAGAGCATTCTGTTCATCATTTCTTAAAGCACAATAATATTCCATCACAGTCATATGCAGCAACTTATTCAGCCATTACCCAATTGAGGGACAGCCCCTCAATTTTCAATTCTTTGCCACTACTAAAAAAGCTGCTATAAATATTTTTGTACATGTAAGACCTTATCCTTTAACACCAGGATTTTAAAGATCCTAGATTTAGGACTTTCAAACCTCTTAGAGATCATCTATTCACGTTCTTTTATTTCACATATGAGAAAACTGAGCACCAGAATCATGAAGTAGTTTATCTAGAATTGCACAAATACCAACTCACAGACCCAAAATTCAAACTTAGGTCCCCTAACTCCATGTCAAATGTATTCTTTCTTCCGTAGAAGCACAGAAGAGTTAAGCACTTCTCTAAGAACAAGAAAAATTATCTTTTTTAAAGTGTCTTCAGGAATTATAATCATACAAACTTTTGGAGGAGGAAGGGAGCATTTAGAATGATGCTTTAAAAATGACTTCATCATGATGGAAAGTACTATCCACATCCAGAAAGGGAACTGTGGAGTCTGGATGCAGATCAAAGAATACTATTTGCTCTTTTTTCCCTTCTGTTTTGCTTTGTTTCTTCTTTCTTGTGGTTCCTCCTATTGGTTCTAATTCTTCTTTACAGAATGGCTAAAGTGAAAATGTGTTTAATAGGAATGTATATGTAGAGCCTATATAAGATTGCATGCTGTCTTTGGTAGAGGGGAGAGTAGGGAGAGGGAGAAAATTGGGAACTCGAAACCTTATGGAGGTGAATGTTGAAAACTTAAAATTAATTAATTAATTTAATTAAGCATTCCTAATTTCTCATGCCATGATCCCACTGCTAAATGTATTGTGTGAGTGTGTCAAAGCTAAAAAATTAAGGTCATATACATTCATTTTTTGTTCTTCTGAAGGAAAAAAAAACATATTTACTGACAATGTATAACAAGGATTGAAGTACAAAGCATCTCCCTAAACTGGGGGAACATAAACTGGGGGAACACTTGGAGAGAGTGGACTCAAATTAAAGTGATGGGCAATCCCCCCTCCCCAACTTATGAGGATATTTCAAGGACTTGGGAGTTCTTTTCTCTCTTTGTAGATTCTCTACTAAAGGTCCTACATAATCTAAACATTAGTTATAACATTGTTGTTGTTGTTGTTCTGGATAACTAGAAACAAAGTCAGTACCCATTGATTTGGAAAAGGCTAAAAAGTGAGGGCATATGGGTATGAAATTTTATTGCACCATTGGAAATGACAAATACAAGGCATTTGGAAAAAACCGCAGTGTGCCACATATTATACAGAAAAATGAGCTAAGAGTCATGAAGACATGGGTACAAATTGGATATTTGATAGTGGAACAAATCACTTAACCTCTCTTTGCCTCAATTTCCTCTTCTATAAAATAAGGGAGTTGGATTTGATGACTTCTGCAGTCCCTTCCTGCTATAATTAATGACTCCTGGATCCTATAATGTGGAAAGAAATAACCAGAGCCAGGGAAATGAATATGCAAAATGATGATAACCATGTGAAAGGACAGAACAATATAATGATACCAAATGCCATGTAATCAAAATGGACAACCTTGTCCCTGAAGAAGAGTTTAAAAAATGTGTTCCCTTTTCTTCATGGAATAGTGAGGTTCCATGAGGTGTAGGACACTGCATGTACTTTCAGATGCAATGAACTGAACTGGTTAGAGAACTATGTAGGGAGATCTTTAGAAATGAGTAAGATGTAAAAGCCAAAGTCATAAACAGTAAAGAAAAAAAACATTTTTAAAAGTTGCTGCAAGTTTTGTTATTTGATAGCCCATTTGTTGCTTCTTATAAACATTACTAGTTCCAGTTAGATACAAAAAGCAGCAAAAATAAAATGAATTTGTGACTTCTGGAAAGCTCATATTTTAAAATCTTTTATTTTATATTGCAAATATAGGTATACATAATATTTACATAATTGTAATCAACTGATACAAAAAGCAAAATTTCTTATGAAGAAAAATGATTTCTGAAATATACCTTTGAGATTCCTCCTTCTTTCCCAAAATGTTATTGAGTTCGTGGAGCCTACATGACTTTTATCCTTTAACCATAACCCTGATTCACTCCTTAAGGACATTGCTATAGTTTAAAAGCTGGTCAGAGCAATCACCATTCTCAGAGTTCCAAGTACTGATTTGCTTTTGATAGTGAAGTTAATTTGTTTTGTAAATCAAAGGCTCACTATTAAAATCATGACTTACAGTATTTGTATCATATCAGAATTCCTGGTTCACAATAAAACATACCCCCTTGATGTAAGAGCTTTCAGTTTTTCCAATTGCTTTCTTGCCTCATATCATTTGATTCTCAAAATGATATTATAGTATAATTTACCCACACTGGTAAACTATGTCATGATATCATAGATTCAAATTGAATGGGGATTTACAGATTATTAATCCAATGCCTGTCTCCAATTTGTAGAGAAGAATCTCAAGACTAAAGTTTAAATGATTTACTCGAAGTCACACAGGCAATAATTAGCAGAGAAAATTGAACCTAGGCTCTTTTGACTGTATTGACTTTTGACAAATAATTAAATTGTGGCATAAAAAAATAAGTAGTCTTCATAGTTCACACAGCTAGCTATAGATAATGTAGGAACTAGAAATCTAGTCTCATCCTTTTTTCAGGGGAATGTATTTCCTGCAAAGTTGTGTGAATATAGTTCTTTGGTGTTCTCATACACACACACACACGTATATGCATGTGTATATAAATATATATGTGTATATGCATATATACAGATAAATACATATGCAGATATATGATGAAATTCATAGATAGCTATAGATAGATCATAGATATAGACATATTTATAGATATAGTTACACTCCCCAAGTTAAAACATGTCTAAACCCAGTTCGATGAAAATGCTATTTCCTTTATTAAGAAAATGGTCTTACTCTTTATTAAAATCAAATGGTTGAATCACCGAGTAACAATGAAATCATGTAACCATGACTTTTTTGAAATAATGTAGTATTTTTCAGTGGCTCTTCTCATTTAATTTTACCTTCTCTCCCATACATCCTATTTGATATAAAAAGACATTGAAGAATTAGAATCAATCTAAAGAAAGGGGACAAAATGATAAAAGGACAAGAGACTATGAAGAAAGATTAAGGGTATTTAATATGTATAGCTTAGAGAAAAGATGACAAATGGTGAATATGATAACTAACTATAAATACTTGAGAGAACATAACACAAAAGAGGAGGAGGAATTTTTATAGGCAGCTGAGGAGTTAGAACAAGGAGTAATGACCAGAAGCTTAAAAAGATCAAATTGAAGTTAAATATAATGAAAAATGTATCTGTCATTGAGGACAATTAGACAATGGAATCATTGTTCCTGTAGATAATATTATCAGAGATGATTAAAAAGAGCAGCCTAGCTAAAATCCTCAGAAATTTAATAAATGGATAAGTTATTTTATAACCTGGCTGATTGGAACATTCTTTTAGGATATATTCTTTATAATTTAAAAAAAAATAATGATCCATGCAATAGGAATGCTCATTTCAATGAAACCCCCAATTCTGGCCAAATCTTTTTTGCTTCTTGTTGTCATTTATTTTCAAACTAGCTCCCCATTTCAACCAAAATGTTTTTCCCTGATTTCTCTTTTAACTGATGTTCCTTTAGAGGTCACAAAGAAATGGCAAAGCTTGGTGGCACAGTGGGTAGTGTGCTGGGCCTGGATTCAGGAAGACTCATCTTGAGTTCAAATCTGGCTTCAGACACTTAACTAGCTGTGTGACCTTGGACAAGTCAATTAATCCTGTTTACCTCAGTTTCCTCATCTGTAAAATGGGCTGGAGAAAGAAATGGAAAACCACTCCAGTATCTTTGCCAAGAAAACCCCAGATGAGTTCATGAAGAGATCACATGACTGAATAACAAAATGATGAGAAATGGCAGAAGTATATGATTAGCTTCTGAATTGGCTTTTGACATTTTACATGCATTTTAGTATGTTTCTTGATCTTTTTAGCCCTTCTGCCATTTAGCTCTTCACAATTTTTTTTATTTCTTCAAAGTTTGAGATTCTTTCCCAGAATTGAATAGAAAGTAGTATCTGATAAATAGAGCATATGCTCAAGATCACAATAGCTTTTCTAAAATTTGCTGCCGGCTTTGGAATCTGCCCTATGGATTAAGTGGATCTCATGGTCACCAAACTTATTTCCTGGAGAAAAGAACTCACTCTAGTGAGATGAATTGATTCTTCCAGTGTTAGAATGGTATGATGTCTGCAAATGCTACTAAGTGCTAATAGGGTGCCTAGGACAGTTAACTAACTTTATATGGGTAAGAAGTTAATGCCAGAGATTACTTTTCACATATATGCTTAGATCCATTGATATTATCATTCACAGTAACATTACATTTCAATTATTAATCTCTCACTCCAAATAAGTATATATATGTTACTTTATTTTTCCCAGTGGAATAACTTTCATCTTTTCTCTCAGCATGCTTAAGTCTTGCCAGTCTATTAATTTTGTCCTTCTATTTTTTTTTCTTTCCTGTTAAATGTCTCTATTTATGCTTAATTTACAGTCATCAAAACTTGATCATGATAACAGCATACTTTTTCCTGTGGTTTCATAAGGTTTCAAGGGAATAATCTTAAATATATAAATTATTGTTCATTATATAATTTATAAGTATTTATAGATAGATAAATAGATTTAAAATGTATTTTAAATATATCATCATTGGCTCTGTGATTTCATTACTATAGGTATCTACCAGGTAAAGAAAATGCCCCTACCAATGATGATTGGGATCTCTGCAGTTTATGATGGTAGACATTTGCCTAGAGTACTAAGCATTTAAATGGTTTATCGAGGGTCACAAAGCCAGCATATATCAGATACTATTCCTGAAATATTCTATTAAATGTCTATAGTACTTTATAAATGCTAGACATTATATTATTATCATATCCTCCCCTTAAAATGTATTTTAATAGCCTCCTAACTGGTCTCTGTGCTCAATTTTTCCTCCTCACCAATGCGTCTTTCACAAAACTGTCAAAATAATCTTCCTAAGGTAGAGATCTCACCATGGTAACATCCTGCTCAAAGCAAAACAAAACAAAACAAAACAAAACAATAAAACAAAATAAAACACATACATATACATGTGTATACATATGCATATATATCTTTCCATTATATATCTAGATATTTTACATGTCTATCATCTATCCATCTATCTATATCTTTTAATTGAAGCTTTGATTTGCAACCTGATGACACCAAAGAGATTATATTGTCATATGCTTTGTTCTTAAAGAGTCGTTGTAAAATGCAATGACTTTAAAGCAGTAGAATTATAGTATTTTAAAACTGAGGGAAGCCTTAGAGATTATTTTTACCACTCCTTCATTTTTAAGAAGGAAAAATTGAGATCCAGTGAATCTAAGTCATTTGTGCATTATTACACAACAAATAGTATTCTACTCTGGATTGTGGAGGTGGGGGAGAATAAGTCATAGGAGACTTTACAATGCATATCCACATCTTTTAAAACATAAAAGTAGTTAATGAAATGCCTAAAGGCTTTGTATAATCTTTGGAATTCTGAACTTTTATTAAAAACATTATATATCACTAGGGATATAAATATCCATTTAAAAGTCAATTCCCCTGTCATCTGAGCTGTACTTCACTTAATTGGTATGTATAAAAAATTATGTAGTGGTTGAAAGGCCATTCTTCTCAGGGGACATACTTAAAGTTGGAGAATGTTCTAAATTTCTTTGTTTGCTTCTTTTTCTTCAAAGAAGCTATGCTATGGTACTCTGGAGAAACAATCCTGTGATAACATACTTAGGTTGTTTTCAGATTACACATTATATTAATTCAAGAATAACTCTCTGGGAAGAAAGTATGATATTGTGACACAGGGTATTTGTTTTTTTTTCTTTTTTAAATGGATGTACTTTTAACAACCAAGCAGTGGTGGTTTCAAAGAGATAAAGGCAGAGAAAAATCAATAAATCCAAAATCAAAAGTATAAAATCCTTTTGACACATCATTACCTAAATCTTGAATCTTTTAAAAAAATGCTTTCCAAGTATCACCAAAGCAAGAATCCTTTAAGTCAATGCACATTAAAAATACCACATGAGAAATGTGATTACAGTCATCTTAATTGATTTAATCAGTGCTCTAGTATTGCACCTGTGTGTTTGTGTGAATTCATCCTTGAAGGGTTAAACATGCATTTTCTTTGAACATTGCAATGTTATTTGGTGCTGTAATATGAAAAATTATACAGATCACTTCGTACTTGGTTATTAATTGGTTGTTTCTCCTGCAGTTAAGTCAGTCTCATTTGTTGCAATGCCGCTGTTTAATGTCTCATAATGTCTGCTAAAGGATCAAATTACTCACAGGAGAGAGCCTGAGGAGTAAGATCAATGCATTTATATTAGTGGAAATTACCACTGATTAATGAATGCAACACTGATGTAGCCAATATGGAATTGAAATTTACTGTATTCCTTCTTAGAATCTAACCTTGTTGTCACATTTATAAGTTTAAAGTAGGATTAGCTTGTCAAGTATAGAAAAATAGAAATTGTAACAATCTAATCATTAGTTTGAGATGTAAAACATTTCAAGTTTGAACAAGCAAGACTGCATAAAAGTTGACGCTGAAGAAAATAAATCAGAAAGCTGGCTCATAACCACATTATATAGATAAGCATTTGACACAGAATTAATCACTTAATGTAAAGTATTTATCAAGTACCCTACGATGTGTGAGGCTCTTTGATAGGTGCTGAGAATACAAAGATAAGAACATTATTTCTATTTCTTATATCACCTTATGAGAGACCTCTAACACATACTAATTTCTTTCAAAGGATTTCTAAAAGAGGCTATTTCACAAATAAGTTTGACTCAAAAATTATTATTCATTAAAAACCCCAGGATTTTCCTAGTAGCTTAAGTCCCTTTGCCTCTACTTTGAACAAATCTGAATATTGATGATTTATTATAGTAATATTGCCACAAAGTTAATTTAGTTTGTGTGTGTATCTAATTTATAAAATGCAATTAGCACAAAGAAGTAAAAAACCCCACAAAATTAACATTCTTGTTGATTTTTCTCTTGAATTAATTAACTGCTAGATAAATGAAAAATCATTTTATTTACAATTGCATTCTTTACTGATTAAATACAAATTAACAGCTTTCAAATTTCTCAAAATAATAATGAATATGTGGATGAAACTAAATATTCACTTCATGAAACCAGGTGGGTAAATAGAAGAAAATGTCATCTCCATTGATTTCTTCTCTACCTCTTCTTCTTCAACCTCCGGTCTTCCTCTTTTTCCCCCCTCTTCCTTCTTCTTTACTATTTCTTCTCTTCCTCCTTGTCCCCCCAAGGAATCTGCTAGTCACTTTTGTAATATAGATTCTTCAGATTCCACAGGAAAGACGATGGATATGGGTGGATAAGTTGGGTTCTGGTTTTGTACAACCAGTTTTAGGAATGAGTAAAGATAGTAGTTGCTAGGGTAGAACATAGGTGGAGGAAAGCTAAAACTGCTGCACCATATAACATGCTATTAATAAGTTAGTTTTTGGCCCTATAGACATGAATTATTATAGACATGCCCACTTGAGTGGGCAGAGAAGCTCCTAACATGGTTGAGATTCTGTCACCACTTCAGTGACTCTAGTAATTGCCTGATGCATGATAGGGTAGGTTTTCTAAGAAATGTAATACTCTTATCTCTCAGGTATAATATTTTACCTGAGCACCTTCCTCATTCCACCCTCATCTTCAGTTGTAAGATCTCATTATTTCTGTCTCTGTTTGTCTATCTTCCTTTTTTCCTTCCTTCCTTCCTTTTTTTCTTCCTTCCTTCCTTCCTTTTTTTCTTCCTTCCTTCCTTCTTTCCTTCCTTCCTTCCTTTCTCTCTCTCTTTTTCTTTCTTTATCTCTCTCATTTATTTCCTGCTTTATTTTTATTTTTACAAAGGTATTTGTTTATTTAGTATTTGATTATCAACAGACCTAATAGAGCATTCATATACCACTGATTATGTGCCAGGCACTGTGCTAAGAATTTTCCAATTATCTTGTTTGATTCTCTTAACAACCCTGTGAGACAGGTACTATTAGTGTTCTATTACAGATGAAGAAATTGAGGCAAGAAGAGGTTGGGACTTGCCAAAGTTCGCACAGCTAGCATCCTTGGTCCATGTTTTAACACCACAATAGAGTGTAAAATTCTTGAGAGAACACTGTGCCTCATTCTTGTTATTGTGCGTACAGAAGTTGTTTAATAAATATTTGTTGAACTGAATTGCATTTCAGTAATTTCTAACTATTGCCACAATGTTCTGATTGGGGAGCAGGATCATCAAATGACTTTCATTATAGGCACCAAGCCTATAACATTACCAGTTAAGAATTATAGGTTGGCTGGACCATGAATGCTAATATGAAGCTTGGTTTTCTTACTGCTTCATAATGTTTGACAACATAAAGTTCAAATTCAGGTGGTTCAAGTACAATCTGATTAAATTATTGCTTTTATTTATTTATCATAATGGGAAAAATAGCAATATTTTGCTCTCAACTTTATCAAATTGCTCTTCCAAGGTATATTATTTATGTAAAGTATAATACCAACAATCTGCAGGCGAAAAAGTTTAAACCATACCAATTCTGGTAGTCAGATGTTAACAATGTGAAAAATATACTAGTGTGCATATTATATCATTGAGTATGAAAGACATTTAATCTATCTAGTTGCTAAAACTTACCACAACATAATCAAAATAGGATTCAGAGTAGAAGACTGCTCCTTGCTCTAAATACACCTTTACTGACTTGGTCTATATTTTTTCCTCATTATGACACACATCTCATATCATCTTGCAACAGTATATTATAATGTCATATAGACAACATGGAATGCTGAGTCTAAATATGAAATAATATCAAATTTTTCATGATTTGTTTTAGGAAAAAAACAATCAAACTTCACACAGCCAATTTTAAAGTAATACATGTTTTTCTTGGTACTATATACAAACAGGCACTTTCCACAATTAGTTTCATGAAATTTTTTTCACTTTGAAATTAAGACTGCTAAACAAAAGCAATATAGCATTTCATCACCATTATAATCACCACCATTTACGTAACACATTAAGATTTAGAAAATGCATCCACACAATCTTATTTGGTCCTCACAACAATGCTGAGAAATAGATATTATTATCTCCATTTTGCATATAGAGAAACAGATATTGACAATCACACAGCTAGTAAATATGTTAGGTGGAAAAACTTATCATGCTAAAAAAAATACAGGATTTTGAACTCAGTGTTCTAACATAGACATGGATCAACCCTAAAGGTTTCTAAAGATGCAAAAACTTTGGATTTAAAGTAGTAACAAAAGTTATCTAGTCTAAACATTATCTGAAGAATAATGCCTCCTATAACACCACTAACAAGTGGTGATAGAAGTTCTCATTCATGAGACTTCTAGCAATGGAGAACTTATTATGTCTGGAGATGGTCATTCTACTTTTGGATAGTGCTGAGTGTTAGGAAACTTTTACTCACATAAAGCTAAGATATATCTCTTTGTAACTTTCATTCATTTCTTCTAGTTCTATGCTCTGAGAGCAAGCAAAACTGGTTTAGTCCTTTTTTTTTCCATTTGAGCACTTCAAATACTTAAGGATAGCTATCATTTTTCCTCTTAATTTTCTCTCCTAAATGGTCTTTAGTACATTCTTTGATGTCTTTGGTATTACTCCCTTTATCATGTTGGTTACCATCTCAAGGACATAATCCAATTTGTTAATCTCCTTAAAATGTCTTTCCAGTCTACTAGAATAAAAAAGCAATATTCTAGATATTTTCAGACCAGAATAGAGTACAATATTATGGACACAATGCTTCTATAAATACAGCCTAAAATTACATGAACATTCTTATCCGTTCTTAAACATTTTGACTCAACATTGTGCTACAGTTCATTAAAACTGCATATTCTATATCCATAAGAACTCTTGCCTAAGTTTTCTATTTGTTCAATTGATTTTTTGAGCCCAAATATAGTTTACATTTATTCCATTTATTTTCATTATATAAGCATTGGATAATTATTTTAACCTTTTGACATCTTTTTGGAACCTGAGTTTGATGTCCAACATGTTTTCAATACAGCCTGGCTAAATTTGCCACCTCAACATTTGTTAAGGATGTCATTTATGCTATTATCTGAATCACTGATAAAATACTGAACAAAAAAGAGCAAGGGCATTTACTTCAGCATTTCATTACAGACAGGTCTTCCTCTAAATTAATTTGTATTTTGGTAAGAACACATATAGTAAGAAACAAGTGAAGAACTAGAGAATATTAGTATCTTCTGAACTGGTATAGTGATTCAGCATTTTATGACTAATGAAACAAATGTAATTCTACCGACATCAAAGAACATAAAATCCGTGAAATCCAGTTCTTATTGTACTCATCAACGCATGTCATTTGAATGCATGTAGCAACCAGACTTGTACTAGGAAATGAAAATGTCTCCTTAGCTATCAGAATTTTACTGAATACCTATGTTATTTGAAATGCAATATAAATAACACTCCTACATCTGCATCCCCAAAAGATATAAAAACAAAAAGGAAAAGGCTATACAAGATATTTATAGCAGCTTTTTGGTATAGCAAACAATTGGAAATTAAGGGGATGTCTATCAGTTGGGGAATGGCTGAACAAGTTGTGGTATATGATTGTGATGGAATACTATTGTGATATAAGAAATGATAAGCAGGACGTTCTCAGAAAAACCTGGAAAGATCTACATGAATTGATTCAAAGAGAAATAAACAGAACCAGAACAACATTTTATACAGTAACAACAATATTGTATAATGAGTAACTGTGAATGACTTAGCTTTTCTCAGCAATACAGTGGTCCAAGTCAATTCTGAAGGATTTATGATGAAAAGTGCTATACATCTACAGAGAAAGAACTGATAGAGTCTGAATGAAATTGAAGATACTTTTTCATTACTTTATTTTTCTTGTTTATTTTTGTCTGTTTTTTTTTCAACATGACTAACATTGAAATATATTTTGCATGACTGCACATGTACAACATATCAAATTGCTTGCCTTCTCAATGGGAGGAAGGGTAGAAAAAGGGGAGAATTGGAACTCAGTTTAAATAAATGAATGTTAAAAATGTTTTTACATGTAATTGGGGAAAGTAAAATATTAAATAAAAGTGCAATACTAATGAGATTTTGTTAATTTTCTATAGAAACCACGTGTATACACAAACAAAATTCCAAGACAAAAATTAAAACACATATATATTCAACACTATATGAAGAAATTAAATATGTTAGTGTCAATTACACCAATGTGTTCTGTTATTTTGGCATATGCATCTTTTTAATATTTTATTTTCCCAATTACATGTAAAAACCTTTTAAAATTTGAGTTCCATATTCTTTCCCTCCCTCTCCCCACCTTGAGAAAACAAGCAATTTGATATAGGTTATACACGTGCAGTCATGCAAAACATATTTCCATATTAATCATGTCAAACAAAACACATCAATAATAAAAACAAAGAAAACATAGAAAATGTCAAAAATTGTGCTTTAATCTCCATTGACTCCATTAGTTCTTTCTCTTGTGAATAGCATTTTTCATCACAAGTCCTTTGGAATTGTCTTGGATCATTGTAGTCTTGAGAATAGTTAATTCGTTCACATTTGATCATTGTACACTATTGCTGTTACTGCATACAATGTTCTTCTGCTTTTGCTCATTCACTTTGTATCACTTTATGTAATTCTACCCAGATTTTTGAGACCATTCTAGTCATTGTTTCTCATAGCACAATAGTATTCCATCCCAATCATATACCACAATTTGTTCAGCCACTCTCCAATTGATGGGCATCTCAATTTCCAATTCTTTGCCACCACGAAAAAGAGGTACTATAAATATTTTTGATATATAGGTACTTTTCCTTTCTGTATTTTACCTCTTTGAGATTGAGACCTAGAGGTGATGTTGCTGGCTCAAAGGATATGCTTGGTTTAATAACCCTTTGGGCATAGTTCCAAATTGCTATCCAGAATGGTAGAACTAGTCTATAACTCCAGAAACAGTGTATTAATGTCAGGCAGCTAGTTGGCACGGTGGATAGAGCACCAGCCCTGGAATCAGGAGGACCTGAGTTCAAATCCAGTCTCAGACCAGATACTTGACACTTACTAGCTGTGTGACCCTGGGCAAGTCACTTAACCCCAATTGCCTCATAAAAAATAAAAACCAAAAAAAACAGGGCATTAATATCTCAATTTCCCCACGTTCTCCCCAACATTTGTCATTTTCCTTTTCTGTCATGTCAGCCAATATAATAGGTCTGGAGTGGTATATCAGAGTTGATTTAATTTGTGTTTCTCTAATTAATAGTGATTTAGGACATTTTATCATATGACTCTAAATAGCTTTGATTATTTCATCTGAAAAAAGCTTGTTCATATCCTTTGACTATATATTTGACTCAGTTCCCTATGTATTTAAGAAATATTTTATCAGAGAAACTTACTGTAAAGTTTTCTGCACAGTTATGATTAGTGTATTTCTTGCCATACCATTTCCCCCATTTATCTTTCTCTGTCCTTTCATCCTGTCCATTGACAAAAGTATTTATCTTCTGATTGCTCCCTCCCTCAATCTGCCTTTCCTATAAGCCTTTCTCCTTTCTCTTATCCCATTCCCCTCCTACTTTCCTGTAAGGTAAGATAGATTTCTATACACAAATGAGTGTGTATATTATTCCCTCTTTGAGCCAATTCTGATGAGAATAAGGTTCAAGTGCTTCTCCTGCCCCAGCCTCTCCCAACTTCCCATATATGTAAAAGCTTTTTTGTACCTCTCTTATGTGAGATAGTTTGCCCCATTCCACTCTCCCTTCCCTGTTTTCTCAGTGCATTTCTCTTTCTTACCCCTAAGTTTTATTCTTTTAGATATCATCCCCTCATGTGTATTTTGACTTTCCCTGTCTCCATAGTAACTTTGTATGGTCTGGTTCTTTATTTTTTGTTTGCTCATTTCTTTAGTCTATTTCTTGACTTTTAACTTAATGTTGAAATTGGGCTGTACTGATGGAGTGAAAGGGACATTGTCCCAAGCTTCACGGTTGTTTTTTTTGTTGTTGTTGTTGTTGTTGTTGTTGTTTTTGTTTTTGTTTTGGGGTTATTTTTTAGCTGTTTTCAGACCTATTTCTGGGGTATGTAATTTTTTTGTTATTCCAACATGGAATGATATAAGGAGAAGTGTGTTTACTACTCTCCTGGCCCATGCTCTGGAATGTGAGTGACTATAAGGAATCTTTTCTGCTGTGGGACTTTGATCAGGGTCCTAGCTCCCCTGCTGCAGCAAGCTCTGGCATGCTAATGCTCCTTTACACCCGGGCAATGCAACCCAGGACTGTGACCTGAATCTGCATTTGGCCAATGCAACAAAGTCCTCCAACCAGTGCCGGCAAAGGAACCCCTGTAATCTCCTTCTGACCAGTTGTCTGACCCACTTAAGGTCTGTGGCCAGAGAGTTTAGGAAGCTGTGGCTGCCTATTCATTTGCCCCCAAGGCCTGTCTGTACTGGCTTGCTGGGGCAGGGACTGTTACTGGTTTGAACCTGGGTTTTGCCTGTGGTGGACTATGTTCCGCTCTCACCAAGTGTAATAGAACTTTCCTGCTTATTTTCCAAGTTGCCTTGGGCTGAGAATTTGTTTCACCCCATCTTTCTGTGGGTTCTGCCACTCTAGATTTCATTTTGAGGCATTGGTTTGGAGGGGAATTTCTGAGAGCTGAGGCAAGTCTCTGCCTTTTCTTTACTATCTTGGCTCTGCCTCCCCATCAATGTGTTTTAAAGACAGATTTTCAGGTAAATTACATTGTTTCTAAAGGTTCACTGAATGTCAGTATATTATCAGCAAAATTTTTTAAAAAAATATTCTTCTGTTTCTCTGAGGCTTTAAAAAGTGTGTTTTAGTTAGGGTTTTAAAAGTAAAATGAGAGGCTTGGAACCTGGAAACCCTGATTTGTTTTTGAGTTTCTACATTGGAACAGATTAATACCTTTTCTTCTGTTTAATGCATGGAGACAAGCAATAAGATTGAGGACAAACATTTTATAACAAAAAATATAGTCAGGTTAGAAATATTTGCCTCATGAAGATGTGGCCTATTATGTTAAAAAGTTTATTGTATGCTTTCAGTTTAAACTGTAACATTTAGATGGAGATAAATCCAATGTTCAGAATAGGCTAGAATATGACTGTGTCCCTTCATAAATATTTATAATCTTTCTATATCTATAAAATATTTTTATCATTTCACGTGTATAAATTATTAATGAATCTTGTGTCCCACAAATTAGTATATTAGAGATGCTGCATCTCTAATTTTTTTTTAAATTACAAATTTAAATTTAAAAGTTATAAATAGTTTTAAATTTATGGTGCTCAGTTTATTAGCTATGGGAAAAGGAAAGAGGACTAATGTTTGGTTTAAAATGTACTTACATTTGCCTACAGATTAAATAACTAAAATGAAATTTCCCAACTTGATTCTATCATCTATTGGATATAAAATGTTGAAATTCTAAGTTTATTACTCTTAATAGATTTTATCCCAAATTCTTGTGAATAGAATATTAATGAAAGTAAATTTTTTGATATGACATATATAAAACATTTTCACTGACATCCTACTTTGTTGCTTCTCAAAGCACAGGCATCCTAGTTCCCAGAACCTGTAAACAGTCTCTCTCAGGTTCTATCAAGATGGAAAAGTTATGTAGCACTCCATAAGATTGTATCCTCATTTAACTTGGGAGAAATCATTCATCAAGAAACACTGGCCTTGTTGTTGTTGTTATTGTTATTGTAGTACCTGTTTTGGCTTTGTTGTAACAACTCATTAAACCAACTGTCATGACATGGAAAAGATGTGATATGCATTGCAAGAGAGATTATTACCTTTACTCATGAAGTTACAGATACTTTGAAGTATTTAAATGAATAAGCATTCAATTAGTTAATCAATAACAAGAATTTACTTAGCACCTTCTGTAAGTTAGGCACTGTGATAGTTGCTAGGATACACTGATAGAAATGACTCAGTTGCTGCCTTCCAAAGGCTTACATTCCAATTTTGGGAGATAACGTGTGTGTGTGTGTGTGTGTGTGTGTGTGTGTGTGTGTGTGTAAGTAAAGAAGAAATACAACATAAGTATAGGGTCATTTTGGGAGGGCGGACACAAATAGCTTGAGGAATCATGAAAGGCTCCATGTAGGAATAGGTCTTTGAGCTTAGTCTTGAAGGAATTAGGGGAATTGGAGGGAAATACTAGATGTCTTGACTATGTCTTATTACTTCTAAGATGTTTCTTGAATCTTGAAGGGAAGTAAGATATTCTGTAAAGTGGAAGTAAGAGAATGAGAGTGATCATTGCACAAGAAGGGAGATGAACGGTAGAATGTTATAAGTGAGGAAAAGCAAGAGAGTTTTGCTGTACCATGGAGTGAGGGAAGAAGAATAACGTCTAATGACACTAGAAAAGTAGCCTATAGCTAGGTTGTGAAGGAATTTATTAGTCAGAGGAGTTGGCTATTTTAATGGGTTAGCAATATTCTATTTTATCCCATTAGGAGGCCACTGGCATTTACTGAGTGGGAAAGAGACATTGTCAGATCTGTACTTAACAATTGCTTAAGAGAAACCTGAGTTAAGGATACCAATTAGGAGGCCACTGCAAAACTCCCATACATAGGTGGTGAGGTCTTCAACTAAGATGGCAGCTGTGTGACTAGTGAAAAGAGGAAGAAATGAGACAGATGCTATGGAAATCAAAATGGCAAGCTTTGGCAACCAATTGAGTATGGATGGTGAAAGATGATGCCAAGATTGCTACCACGAGACTGGAGGAATGGTGGAAATAAAGAAGTTCAGAACAGGCATAAGTTTGGAGGGAAAAATAATGGGATCTGTGTTGGGCATGTTTAGTTCTGATATCTCTTAGATGTGCATTAATGTTCAGTAGTTAATGCATGATTAAAATTCATGGGACAAAGGATAGATATAGAGTTCATGGAATCAGAACAGAAGTGATTTTTCAGAACTATTTACAAGTCTGCTATTTTCACTCTTCATTCTGCCCCAAAAGCTTTGTCCTATTAATTTCTTTTTTAATGATCTTATTCCAAGGCTCCAAGGTTTCATGACACAAATTCCCTAAGCTCCTAAAGGGACACAATAATCAAGGTATAAGAGAAGAAATTCCAAAATTAGTATGGGAACAGTATTGACTGTAAGAAAGAATAACAGGAAATGGTGAGTAATTGGATCTAGGATGAGGAGATGCAAACAACAAGAGAAGCCACAGATGTTTTGAGCCTGAATGGCTAATAAATATGCAAGAAGTAGATAAGTAATATCTTGGGCCTGGTTTGGAGGAAAAGATAATTCAGTGTGACATCTAACTGAAAATATGATGTGGTTCTGTAATTTGCCTGAGAAAGGTGTATTTTGTCATAGATTTTAGAGTCATTCCCTTAATGGTGAGACCAGTGGAGATATGTGGTGAGACTTTTTTGTATTTCCATCTAAAATAATTATTAGACTTGATTTTTTTTAATTTATAGTACAAACTAAGATATTTCTTACTCTAAGCTCTTTCAGAAAGCAATCTTTATCAGAAAGTAGTTTGTATCTAAACTTCTGAGTTAGAACTGATTGCTATGGTGATAGTTGAAATGTAAATTTCATTTCACACTAAAACTAGCTAAAGTATTAATTAGAAATGAAGGAAGGCACTTGAAAAAAAAACATGTCTGATTGAAGACACAAAAATTATGGGGTTCTACAAGGATGGAGCACAATGATATGGAGCTAATCATTTTCTTCTTGCATATTCATTGAGGGAAAAACAGAAAGTGCTTCAAGAAATGGGCCAGAAGTATGTTGTCTTTCTCTTTCCCCCTTAACTATATATGTGTGTGTATGTATGTATATTTGTGTGTATATAATAGTGTAGAATATAATGTAAAGAAGAAAAATTAACAACTCTTCTTTAATTATTTGTAAGTAAGTAGTTAGGTTTCTCTTACAGGAAAAAAACAAACAAACTAAGGATAAGGTATTCCTTTCCATAATGCATTCTAAAGACATACACACATGCACACACACACATACATTGATCTAAGTGTGTGTGTGTGTGTGTGTGTACTTTGAATGCTACCTTAAAAGTATAATAAATTAAGGTCATATAGAAGAAGCATTCTCCTTAAACCTAAGAATAAAGAAAGGTTACATTAAAAAATAGATTAGGTTAGATTAAAAAAAAAAAACTGTTAGTAACAGTTCAGCATCAGTGAAAAAAGTACTAAATGATACCTGAATGCTTATTTTCTCTAAAAACTTATTCCTTGGGCAATATAAATAAATCTTTTAAAATTTAAACATCTTTAATGTGTTTAGTTAAATTAATAAGTAGTTCAAGATTTTTTTCAAAAATATAATTGAATAGAAAGAAGAAAAGTATACTTCTTTTCCTCTCAGACAATCATGTTCATTGGATGCCTATAAATCATAACACAATAAGCAAGAGGATAATTTACCAGCAAAAAATAAATGGTTACACAAGTAGTCATCTGAGAAACTCAAGTATTACATATAACATCATAATGAAAACAAACAGTGATTGCTAAATTTATACATGTTGATGGAGTAGTGACAGACTTGATGTGGGCACTATAATTAGCAATGGATGAAATAGTTTTTCATTGAATTATACCCTAAAATATAATGCATGGACTTTTCCCCATGTTAATATATGTGAAGAAAATGAATTCCAAAAAGGTGAGAACATAAATTTCAGAGGTATCAACTGTTGGGAAGTAGGAAGAAGAATACTCAGAGAGACAGAAAAAGAAAAATACAAAGGAGAAAAGAAAGTCAGAAAAATGTAGTATCATGAAAGCCATGATAAAGTTTGAAGAAAGAAGATTAATAGTTCTAAAAGTTGTTGACGTTAAGGAGAATGAGTTGGAATTACTTTTGCTATGTATATAATAAAAGAATAAATCAATATTAGATACTACAATAGGATATATTTCACTAAGGCGAAAAGGTAAAAATTCTCTGATGAATTAATACACACACACACACAAATACACTTATTATTAAGTGGCATGTTCAACCTTTTCTTCAGGCTGAATCAATGTAATTTCTTGAAAGTTAGAAGTTGAAATTCAATGACAAGGACTTGGAACTCGGTTTTCCAGACGATGTTTGAAAGTGTACACAAACATCAATTATATATTATTATCTTTTGTAAGTATTATATCCATAAGACTTACTGAGGCCAGAAAATAGCTAAAGTTCTATAGATAAAAAAGGATTGATTGTAAAGGAAATATAATGTTTACAAAATCTATTTAAAAAACTAAACTGGTGAGTGGACTCTCAATTCAAGATAAAAATACTTTTTTTTGAGGGGAGGGCAATGATATTGAGTCCAATGTCAACCCATTCAATAT
This sequence comes from Vombatus ursinus, assembly GCF_900497805.2. Taxonomy (NCBI): domain Eukaryota; kingdom Metazoa; phylum Chordata; class Mammalia; order Diprotodontia; family Vombatidae; genus Vombatus; species Vombatus ursinus. Next base: position 36,647,372 of record NW_020954599.1, on the reverse strand, counting down.
GAGATAAATGGAATTGATTGACAGAAGAATCTTACCTTCCTTCCAAAATGATTACAAAATAAGGAGACTGAAATATATTTCAGTAAAATGCATAACTTAAGTGAAGTAGAAATAAATAGTCCTAAGACATTGGAAAAGAATGTCACAGGAAATAAAAAAAAAAGTTTGCTGAAGTACTTTGGGCTGTTTTGCAATGAAAAGAAACTTTGGCAGTTTAGGGGGAAGATATGAGTTCAGACCCCACCCCAGGTCTATTCTGAGTGTGAACGTCAGTTAACCACCGTGGGCTTCTCTTTCCTCAACTGTCTGGTGAAGGGTTTGGACTTGATCCCCTTTCAGGTCCATTCTAAATTGAGTCATGTGCTCCTAAAATCATGGACTAATGATAACCACCAGATCCTCCTAAAAAGAAACTAACAAAATGGAAGGAAAGTTTTTCTTGATTCATCAATTTGCTTCTCAAAATAAATTTCAATAGGTTTTGAGATTTCTTATGAACTTGTAAATGTATAGGATATAAGGAAATACTTTTTAAACATAAGCAAGAAATAATCATGCATGCTGCACCGGGTGAGATTTCTCTTTCACCTATTGTTCCAAGCAAGATGAGTGATTTGCAGATAGCAAAACTTTATGTAGCAAGGGTTGCACACATCATGCACCAAGCTAGCGAGTCTGTACTGGCCATGGTTCAAATAAACAGATGCTAATACCCGTAGTTGAAATTCGACTTTTTATTTATTTGGCCACACATATTTGTGTCTGCATATTTTTTGTGTGGACTGCCTTTTATAAGTCAAAATAATAAGTTACTTTATTACATTGATTTATGTAGACACTAGAAATGTTCACATTTATTTACTATTTTTACTTTATTTATTTACTATTATTATACTATTTAGTATTAATTTATAACTTGAGCCCAGCAAGTTTAATTTGTTGTTGTTTTTTCTCTTAGGCTTTCCCTTTTTTGGAAGTATTGTAAGAGTCCTTCTTTCTCTCTTCCTTACCACCCTGAAGAATCAAAATGAAGAGAATCCTTTTGATTGTAGTCAAAGTCATTCCATCTTTTAGCTAGTTGCCAACAAAAATCAGTTTTGCTAATTAAGCACAATAACTTCCTTGTTTCGTGTCATGGCCTTGAAGTTTTCAATAGGATTGGAAGTTTCAATATCAGTAGTGATGGCTTTCCCTGTTGTGTGCCAGTGACCCCATCACTGATAGCATATCTGAAAATATAAGTGTGATTCTAACATATAAGGGAACAAACCAAACAAATAAATGGGTCACTTAGTACCAAATTATCCTACAACATCAGGATATGTAAACATAAATTCAGGGGAAAATACTGATGACAGAAGTGTTTGCTTTTCCAGTATTTAATCATAACAACTTGCAGATATGCATTGATATTTCACCAATATTTTGTCTTACATATCCAAAAACAAGAGGTCAGGGTATTAACAGACAATAGCCTTGCATTTATATTACCTTTGTGACATGAAAAATTTAAGGCACAGCTCAAGGAGGACAACTTTGGATAGGTAGAGATTTAGGCTTATTGAATGATTTGGGATGCAGGAGGGTTAAGTGCTAAGGTGGATTAAGTACCAGATCTAGCATCAGGAAGACTTGAGTTAAAATGTAGCCTCAGACACTTACTATGTGACCCTGGGCAAATCACTTAACCCCGTTTACCTCAATTTCCTCATCTGTAAAATGAGCTGGAGAAGGAAATGGCAAACCGCTCCAGTATCATTGTCAAGAAAACCTCAATGGTGTCATGACGAGTCAGACACAAGTGAACAACAACAAAAAAATGATTTTACGTGTATCCATTTTAGAAGCAGATACTATTAGTTCCTAGCAGAGCAAAATCATCTATGAAACGACAAACCAGTAATTGTGAAAACTACAATGATAGTCATGGGGTCAATGCAAAACCCTGATATATAACACAAACTAATTTAGTGAGTATACAGCAGTCAAAATGAATCTAACATTATTTCTAGGAACTTTATAGCATCATTGCTATCAATAAAAAGAATGGTTTGTGCGTTCAGTGTTTCAATCTAAACAGCTTAAAACACACACACACAAATACACACAACAACAATCTTAAGCATATTTTGAAAGCTTCAGATTATTCTGAGCTTTAGCTTTCCTGACACTATTGGCAGACATCCTGCTTTTATTTCCAGGACATGTTGTTCTAAAGTGTCAATGGATAACAGACTAGGAAGAGAGTCGGCAATAGCTGGCTGGATTGAAGGTTAAAAAAAAACAAACACAACAACAATATGCTGCCCTAGATATGCAAGGCAGTGTTAGGGAATAGCTTTGGCTCTGTATATCATACTGTTAGGAAAATGTGATTTGCTAAGGGGAATGACTTTTGTATAAAGACTTTTATACATGTAAATTTTCTTGAGGCCTTTGATAACTGTAACAACTTTGAGTCTTTTTAATAAACAAACATCCAAAATGTCTTAAAAATTGAAATGGCCAGAGATACCAATTACTCAATGAAATATGAATGTTGTAGTTAAAAGAATAGTGACATAATACTCTTATTGACTAATTATTTTGTTTATATTTTCTAATTTTCAAACATAGTGAGCAATAGAAAAAATGTTTTAGGTTTTTTTTTTCCATTTAGTTTGATTAAAAAAAAATAAACTACACAAATGAAATGGACCAGATTTTGAAAATCTATTTTAACATGTGGTGCTTTGGAAAGATCACTGGATCTTAAGTCAGAGAACCTGGGCTAAAATGCCAACTCTGACACATCTTTGTTGTTTTTACATCAGTAAAATGAGAAAGGATTGGTAGATTAAATGACCACCAAGATCCTTTCCAGTTCTAAATCTGCAGTTTCATCATGGACCCATCTGTGGTAGAGATGTCTGGAAATGACTCCAAATGAATTTTGTTCTGTTTTCTTCCTGTAATGGGAAAGATTAAATTAAAAGCAAAAGAAATAAAAGAAGGATATAGTGAGTTATACTTTGCAGGAAGAAAAATGGAAATCACTATAAATTACATTTTAATCCAATCTCATTAATTAATTATGCCCATAAATGCCTACTAAAATTTGGTTGCATATCTTGAGATAATCATCTATAACAGGGAAGTAAATTTTCTAAAAAGGACTTTCAGATTAGAGTGGGGAAAAATAATTTAACAAGTTAATTCCTACGCTAAGATTTCTTGAGGACCAAAAGCTAAAAATAGGTTTCAAAAATGTCAGTTGGGACAAATATAAAAACTGAGAATTTTAGACACAGAATACTCTTGGTGACAACCATACCCATCACTTCTCACAGAATTTTAAAGAAGTAAAAAGCTTGTCTTGGATTAATTCTTAGATTCCATTTTAATTACAAAATTTTGTCTTGTGAGAATAATTCTTGACTACATTACTATTCATCAAGGGCTCTGTAATTCTGAGGATTGTAATGAACTGTCAAAATCAATAAAAAAACTCACAAGAATTTAGTTTTGAAGATCTCATATTTAATTTTTGATTAGAAGAGAAGTTAACTGGATTGCCTATCTTATGTTTCCAGAGGGTATGGGTTTTTCACTATTTTTGTTCGATGAAGGGTCCTCTATTTTTTACTACAGTATTAGCCTTTAATTTATCAATTTATTATTCTACAGTCAAGCCTATAAAGAAAAGTATACTGTGATGGAATAGAAAATAGTATAATGCTAATCTAAAGAAATAGCATGATCCTGTTGTAATTTTTCAGCATTTTCAACACAGATGTTCAGATGATGTAATCTGTTCTACATAAGTCATTGTTTCATCTCAGAATCACCATCAATGATTTCTAGAATTGAAAAGGCCATCTAGTTAAACCCAAACGTGAAGAGGAATCCCCTCTATAACTTATCTGTGAGCAGCTAGGTGGTGCATTAGTTGGAGTGCTGGGCCTGGACTCAAGAAGACATCTTCCTGAGTTCAAATCTGATCTCAGACTCATACTAATTGTGTGATCCTGGGAAGTCATATAAACCTGTTTGCCCCAGTTTCCTCATCTGTAAAATGAGCTGGAGAAGGAAATGGCAAACCACTCTTGTATCTTTGCCAAGAAAACCCCAAATGGAGTCACGGAGAGTCAGATACAACTGAAAAAATGACTGAACAGCAATAAAAACATATCCAACAAGTGTTTATCCAACCTCTGCCTAAATACACTGAGTGAAGCGGAATCCAATACCTAATAAGACAATTAATTCCAATATTGACATTTCTAATTTTTAGGAATTTTTACCCAATGTTACTCCTCAATTTGCTTCCATGTAACCTCTATTCATTGTTCCTTGTTCTGACCTCTGGGGCAAATCAGAATAAGTCTAATCCTGGGATTAGATCCCTTAAAATACTAAAACACAGCTATTTTGTCCCCGTTGAGTCATCACCTCTCTAGGCTAAAACAACTTTTTGTTTGTTTGTTTCTGATAAACCCTTATACTTGAATCATTTCATTTCAATCCCAGTCTTTTTGCCTTTGTCCCACCAAAAAGATTCCTTTTTAAACCTGACATTGGCTTGATATCTGCCCTTTTTTGACTGAAGGTCCTATCTCATGAACAGAAAAAAAATTCTGAAGTCAGAACTATGATGTCCTAATCTTTCTCTTTCAAATATACAGATATATTAGTTAGAGATTTAATTGTAGAAAAGCTGCTGGGTCCAGATGAAATAAAGATGAGGCATGCAGTTGCCATAGTGAATAGAATGCTGTCCCTAGAGCTAGGATAAAGTGAGTTCAATTCTAGCTTCAGACACCTATTACCTGTGTGACTCTGGGAAAGACACTTAACCTCTGTCTGCCTCAGTTTTTTTTTTTTCATATATAAAATGGTAAGAATAATATCTACCTCACAGGATAGTTTTGAGAGTCAAATGAGTCACTATATATAATTCACTTTGCAAACCATAGGAAGCTGAATAAATAATAGTGATAAAGCACAGAAGTAGGAGGAGTGAAAGGAGGAAGAGGAAAATTGCAGGCAATTCATGCAGCAATGATTAGGTCTTAGCAATTGGACTTGCATCCTACTTTAAAGCTGTCATTTACCAGGCAGTATTTTTAAATCTTTTAATCTATAAATTGTATTTAATCTATAAATAATAATAGTATTTAGGAACAAGATTAATTTACTGTGTATTAATTATATTATAATTACTAATTATATATAATATTATGCATTAATTGTAATGTTCATGCTGACTTCTAAGAGCCAATTATATAAAGTGTCCCATCTCCCAAATTTTCATTATTGCTGTCTGGTGAATCTAGAATTAGATGTCCTCCTTAAATTCTAATCCCTTCCAGAAGCTTCTCTACAACATTACAGGTAAGCAGTTATCCCAGGTTCTTCTTGAAAACCTTAAGTAGGCTCCCAGGGTGCATCTTCCATTTTTAGATAGTCCTAAATATTAGAAAGGTTTTTCCCCCCAATAATGAATAAAATTAGCATTCACCCAGATATGCTAGTTTTGTCCTAGTTTTGCTCTAGTGATGAGCTGACTCCAAATCCATTTCTAAAGGGATTTTCCATAGCATCAGATCCAGGGCATCAAGAAACTCATTCCTCTACCTCTGTCATCCATGTCCCAAAGTTGTCATATTGATAACACATGGGACCCCAAGAAGAAGCAAGGAGAACAAAGAGTTTCAGCCAAAAGTTTCAGATACTCACTTTGAGAATCATTTTGCATGCCGAGGGTATGCATGCACATGTGTGCACACACATGTATTTAAGGCATCGTCACAGTAGACCAAGGGTTTGCTTTTAAACATAGACTTGGACCTTGGTGAGTATTCAACTCAGATCTCTTGTTCATTTACCCTATTGACTCTTCATTCTATGGCCCATTAACAATGGGTCAAATTCATTTGCGGTTAAAAATAACATATCTTCAATTCATTTACAAACAATCAAGGGTAATTTCCTAGAAGGTGTATAACTGCACTAAGGAAAAAGCAAAAACAAAAATAAATGTGATTAGTGTACTGGAGAATGTTTTGCTCCATAGAAACAGCAATCATTTATGTCTTTTTTTTCCCCTTTTACATCACTGACATTTGTAAGAAAGAAGGATATTAAGGAAATATCCAAATCAGAAAGAAATTTACACTCAATGGGTAATTGCCTTTTATGTTGCAAATCAGCTAATATCAGTTCAAAGCTAGTTGTTTGAAAAGAAGTATTTTAATTCACCATTTTGTCTGGTGAATAATAGTTTTCAAAGTAGTTTAGTCTTTAATTTTAATTTTTTTTGATGCTATTATTTTTCTGTCTTTCTAAGTAATTCTGCAGGAATTTAGAAAAAGGCCAAGATTCTCTATTGAGATTAGGAAAATCAAATGAGAACTCTATCCATGGTCCTCTCAACAATCCCTGGCTAGAGGGAGGCATACCAAGCAAATCTCTAGGAAACTCTCCCATAGTTTTCTCAGGTTTAATTAACAATATTAAACCAAGTGGTGCTCCCTTATTCACCACTATTTTGAAGAGCTCAAGGATACCATTTTTAGGGCTCATTCCTTTCAGCCAGAATTCTCTTAGAGAAATCTGAGGAATTTGTTATGTAAAGCATCCACCTGTGATTATGAAACTGTAAAGCCCATCTTCATCCTCTCCCTCTAAGAGAATACAAGATCATTAAGATCAGGGATAGTCATTCTTTCTTTGTGGTTCCTCAGTACTTTGCCCTTTGTAAACAATGAATAAATGTTCCTCCCCCCCATTCATACACACATTCATTCATTCATTCATTTTATGATCGACAGACCTTCAAACATAAGTCTAACCAACTTTTAGTTTTCAGTGTGACTCAGGGAAATTTGGAACAGATGAGTACCAACGACTGTAATTGTGGCTTTTCTTTTAAATCCCTCCCCTCTTAGCCACTTCAGCAAGTCTTTCTCTTATACATAGATGAGCAGCTTTGCAGAAATTTTACCTAATTTTTCTTGTATGAACTTTCTCTGTCAGTACATAGGATAAAAAATTGGTGTTATTTCTGAGTGCCTTGTCATAATTTCTACAAAGCATGTAAATATCAGAAATTACTATCAGTTCTAAAGTTATTGCACTCTCACAGGACTTCATTAGGTAAATTTGAAATGAATAAAATTATCTGTAACTAATAAAATCTGCATTTTAGTGGAACTTCTCAAGATAATATTTATTGTTTATAATAAAACATGTAAGTGTTGCCTGTGACAATGTTTTAATTGCATATTACTATATTATATCATGGGAACAAAAGAAGAACAAATGAGAGACAGATATAAAATCAAGTTACATAAAATAATCAAAGTAAAAAAGATAAATTTCACTATTTATTAGGCACTAAGTCATTTTAGTTATTAACTCTGAAGGAAATATTACTATCTTGAATTTATAATTGTAGTGGAAACAAAATTGTCTACCTTTTCTTCAATTATATAGTTGAAGTGTTAATGTCAATGAATTGAATATAATTATACCAATCACATCTACTTATATGGTTCTGAATCTTATTGTTTTGTAAGATCATATGTGTTAAAAATGTAGGTAGGTATTATGGGTCAAAACAAAAGAAAACAGAAAGAAGCTCTCTGATCACTGTTCATTCAGTATCTTTCTTTTTAAGTTTTATTAATGCCTTTTATTTTGACACTCATTTCTGAATATTCTCCATCCAGTCCACCCTAGAGAACTTTTCTTTGTGAAAAGATTTTTTTTTTAAATTTCACAAAATCAGTGAACACTTCTATGTTAGGCAGCCTAAGCCCCCACAAACTATGTCTCTGAACAAAGGAAAGAGGTACACTTAACTCCTCTTATCTTTGGGGGCAGGGTTGATCATACAAAGCGTTTGATTCTATGTTATAGTTTCCCATTCTCTATTTTCCACCTCCACATACAATGTTGTAATTATTTATGCTTAATTTTCCTAATTCTGATTGTTTTATTCTATATTAGTTTATACATGTCTTCCCATGTTTCTTTGAATTCCTTATATTTGTTGTTTCCCAAGTCACAATGTATTTTAAAAATTATTTTCATGTAACACGTATTCTTTAGTCATTCCATAACCAATAGATAAGTAATTTATTTCCAGGTCTTTGTTACCACCAAAAAAAAAAAGGCTATGAATATTTATGTATAAGTGGAGTCTCTTTCTGTCTTTGAATCTTTGCAGTTTATGTCCACTAATGACTTCTCTGGATCAAAGGGTTGCACAGAAAGATGGTATTTGTTTTTCCCCTAAACTCACGCTTATGTCATTTTAATCATTTTCTTACTATAATTCCAAATTACTGTCTAGAATGGTTTGGATAATTGGCAAAGTAGACAACTTCTTCAAATTTCAAGGCCTTTGAAGAAATGATATGCATAGTTTTTATTACCCTGGAGAATGTTGAATACATATTTTAAGTAAGGATTATTAAAGTGGCAGAATGTGACACTAAAAAGGGGGTAGCAAGGCCTACATATCTGACTAAAACTTTGCTTATGTGAGTTCTAGATAGATTTCTTTTGTCCCTTCCTAGTGCATTGTAAATATTGAATATTTAAACTATTTAAAAAATAACAATAGTAACAAAAAAGAAACTTCAGTTAGTGACTAGATATCAAATACCATGGTACATAACAAAGTCTGTATAATTTTTCATATTCTTGTAACTAAACTGATAATTATAGAATAGGTTGAAAATTCATCATGTGAAAAATGTGTAAAAGTGTTGATAAACACAGGAAATAGTTTCATGTTACAAAAAAATTAGACATTTGAATACTATAAAAATCTGTTCCACAAGATGGAGAAAGATAGTCCTAAAAAAAAAGAATATTACTCAAAATATTACTGAAATTCAGTATTTCGGAGTCTAGTTTTTTTTTTAATATTTGACTTGGTCAAATATTTTTAAAATCAGGAGTAATGAAAAGTTATATACAATTTTGTGGATTTCTAGTAAAATAGAGATGTATAAGAGCTGATATATTGATTTGAATAAAAACCAAAAAATATCTGTAAGTGATATTACTGTTCATGTACGACTTGAACTAAGAGTCCAATAAGGTGCAATGGGATAAGGATTGGATTTGGAGACAAAGATTCAAATATTGCCAAGTACTTATTATATGAAGGACTTTTAACAAGTCATTTAACCTTACTTGGTCTCAGTTTTGTCATTTGAATAATGGGAGAAACAGTGACTACTTGTTCTTAAATCTATGTCCTGTGACATCTTGGGTCTGCCTCAGCTCTGATTTTCTCTAATTCTACAAGAAGAAAGCTCTGAAATATGCTAAATTGTTTTAAAGTACAATGAAAAGAATACAATAGAGACCTTGTAGAGAAAAAATAGTCAAAGAATAAGATATCTGTGACTTTCAGGGTCACATATTTCTTTAAAAACCCCAACATTATGATTAACTTGTCCATTATTACTAAATACTTTATGGATAATATCTTGCAAAACAGCAGTGTTTCTCTTTTTCCTGAACACACACATTCTGCGTGTCCCTGCCTAAATTTAAGACTTTTAATGGATCTGTTTCCTACAAGATGAATCCCTATCTTGTTAACCAAACACGTTAGTAACTCTACTCTCCAACTCCAAACTACCTTTTCTGCCTTATTGCCCTCCCCAGCCCTTGTGAGTATAGGAACATTCCACTGTTGTAGCCCTGAAAGTTTCCTGCCTCTAGGTATATACTTATGCTGTTCTGTCTGTCCTTTGTGTCTCCAAGCAAAGCTGGATTACTGAAAAACTGCATTTTGAATAATATTTTAAGTATGTTTGAGGTCAGTACAGCTAGGTGAAGTCAAATCTGGTTGAACAATTAGACCAAAAGGATGACGATTATTGGATCCATAATAGCGCTAAAGAGGTAAGTCCTTGGTGGAGTGCTACCAGTATCAATCAAAGGCCCTGTTCTATCCATTATGTGGTGAATTATTTATTTAAATACATAGATGGGATAATTACCAAATCTGCAGGTTATATGAAGCTGAAGAGTATAGCTAACATGCTGCATGAACAAATCACAATCTAAATGTCATCAATAAGCAATTATTAAGTGCTTACTTTGTGCCACTGTGCTAAGTGCTGAGAATTATAAGCAAAAGGAAAGACAACACCTTCCACCAAAGAGTTTACACTCTAATATATCTTAAGGTGCTAGAACAGTGGGTCCAGTCTAGTAAAAAGTAAATTAGAAAAATTAAAACTTAAATATAAAGTTTGAATTGAATTGAAAAAAATAGTTACACCAATATGGCATGGTAGAGATAAGGCTAGACCAGTGGTCATGTGAAAATGATCTGAGGATTTTTGTAGATGGATAACTCAAAATGAGTGAACACTGTGGAACTTTTAAAGCTAATGAAATTTTAGGTTGTATCAGTTGCATGACAATGTCCTAGACAAATGGTATTATACTGCCATTATCTCCTGTCCAATACTACATGGGATGGTATGTTCATTTTCATTTCCTCTTTTTAGGAGGGACAATAATTTGGACTGTATCAATAGGAGAGTGCCAATACGAAAAGGGAAAGAAGGAACAATTATTTATTAAATTCCTGGTATGTCCTGGGCACTGTTCTAAGCACAAAAATTATCTCATTTGATCATCAAAAAAAGTACACGAAGTATGTTAACATTGTTAGAAATAGAGCTCCTTGGACCCCTCAGCAGGGTTGGGAAGTTAGCCTGGGTGATCTGCCTCAGCCCATTGCTTTCCCAGTTGCAATGCCAAGTGGAGTCTCGCTCTCAATAACGGAGTGAAAGAAGAATCATTTATTATGGTTCTTGCAAGAAGCAGATGTGCCCTATGGTGGGAGAGGCACACTACACAGAAGCGAGAGCCAGCTTTTATACTGTTAGTATGATCTTGCTCCTACCAGCAGAGCTAGGATTGGTCCTAGCCCTTCCGGGTTATAACCTTCCATATACACCCATCCCATGTTGCTCCTTGACATATTATTCCACCCATATCATGCATCCCATGTTCAAAAATGGCAGCTATCTCCGCCCTCGGGGTGTGTCAGTTAATATTCAATAAGCGTATTAAGCATGCACACTTGCCAAAAGCTGGTGCCCAGTCCTTTATCCCAACCGGTTTGAGCTGCTTTAGGGTCTGGGCCCCTCTAACAGGAACTTTGTGTTTAAACTGGTTTCTTGCTTCAAGATTTGATTGGCTGGGGCAAGCCTCCCCTTTTCTCTGGGGTCCCTTACTTGGCTATCATCAGTATATTCCTAACAATTCCAGGGCCCTCTGTTTCGCCATCCTGTGGAAGCCAAACATCAGCACCTTCCTTACAGTATTATACCTACTTTACAGCTGAGATACTTGAGGAAGATACACATTAAGTGACTCAGATAGTGTCAAACTACTAGTAAGAATTGAGTCCACTTTTGAACTCAGATCTTCTTGACTCAAGGCCTAGCAGTTTATCTAGAAGAGAGCACCTAGGGGGATCAATTAACCACAGAATTAGAAAGCCTGAGATTTGGAAGGGACCTCATCAACATTTTGTCCAATGTTAATTGAATTCTCAACAAGTAGTTCGAATTTTAAAAGTATTTATTAAGCACCTACTATTCACCAAAACAAACAAACAAAAAACCCAGGCCTAAGTTACTATATCACTATAGCTGTCTTCAATTCTTTGAAAGACTTTCAAGAGGAAGAGAGATTAGACTTGTTTTAAAATGAAACTTCCTGGAAAGGAGAGTTAGTTTTGATAGATTATTTGAGACAACTTTCTAACAAGTAGAGCTGTGGGAAAAATGGAATAGGCTGCCTTGAGAAATGGTGAGGTCCCCATCTTTGGAGAACTCCAAGTAGAGGATGAATGGCCATTCGATTGACATGTCATATAGAAGAAATTATTTCTTCAGGTATGGTTTTAACTAGAAGGCGTCTGACATTCTGTGATTCTATTTTTTTTTTCTGAATCAGTTTCAATGAGATCACTTACCTCTACAACCTGCAGAGCTTTATCAAGGCACTTAAAAAATGATATTGTTGTCTCTTCACAGAAAATTTGATCTAGGGATGTCATATAGAATCATCAATCAATCAAGTACTTAGGGAAATGCTTTTTCAGGCCATTGTAATACCAATATCAGAGAATGTGTTATTATAACATGGTATTATTGTGGCATTCCTTATAAAAACAATAAGGATAAGTAAGAGGGGGGGAAGTATCAAATAAATATAAATGAATTAAATAAAAAAGAGACTTGGGAATCTTTAATATCAGGGCAACTTATTGTAAAGAAACCATTTGTTGAAATAAACTAATAAAACTTAATCTGCATAATAAAATGTACATAGGCAAATAAAAATAGAATTGTCTATTCATGGAATGTCCAGTTATTTCAGGATTACCCAGTTTAAAAACAATAAAATTATTACCCTTTCATTGCAGCCTAAATGGCATTAAGATTTTAAACAATGTTGCAGTCGACTGAGTTGTAATCTTAACAGGATATTCATCAAGTGTTTATGAAAATCACAACGTAATGTTTCACTAACAGTAATCAGAGCATTATTATGTACACTGTCAATTTAAATCCTTTTTTTTTTAAGACATGGTTTGAAAATATATGTCTAAAAAGAAAATCACCATTGGAATGACAGTTTGGAGGAGTATCCTCAATATATTTCATGAAAGCCTGTGTCTGACTTTTGATCCTGATTGAGAGTCTTCTGTTAGTTTTTAGTTTTTAGTTTTTCTAAGTACAAGTTGTTCAAATCTGATAATTTCTCCCATTCTCCTCTGTTTCATTAATACATTTAATCTAAAATTAAAGTCTAAGAAGAGAGAATCAAGCAGCATCCAGTCTTAGACATCTTCATTAAGTTTATATATTCTTAACCTTGATAATCACTTTATGAATCACTATTTCATAGCAATGAGTACTTGTGAAATGGGAGATATACATACATACATACACACATGCACACATATATATACACATGTAAGTATATGTAAATATGTGTATATGTGCATATGGGAGATTGATAATGTCTTAATACTTCTGTTTTCTGTATACTCTCCCTTAAAAGAATTTATATGTAAAAAGGATTACCTAGTTAAAAAAATAGCTTTACCTGAAAAATTCCTTCTTTTAAGAAAGAATTTTATATTATATATATGTGAATACACATTTATATGCACATGCATGTATGTATGAGAGTACAAATGTATATGTATATATGTACATACACACACATATTTATCTTGTTAGAAAAAGAAGATGAGAGTAGATGATTTGTAAAGTGATTTAAAGGTTGTATTTAAAAATTTCAGATTTCCTCTTAATGTTTGACCCAGGGGAAGAAGATATAAGTAGATGTACATGAAGCAGCTTTTGTTATTGATGGGGGTTTAGCAGAGTCTCTTTAATAACAATTGGCTAACAGTAATTCAAGTAGCACTCTAATCTCTTCACTGGGAAAATGGAAAAGAAAGAGATAAGAAGAAAAAAAGGTGAGGGACACCTAAAGGATCTAGAGTAGTGAAAGTTCACTCCCTTTGCCTTTGCCTTGACTGAGATAAACAACCAAATTCACCTTTCTTATCTGCCCTGGAAAACCTAACATACATAAGTGTTCTCCCTTTGGTAGCAATGATTATTCTTCAAAAGTAAAAAACAAAAAGGTCGTATATGGGGAAAATATCATTAAAAAGAAAACCCTTATAAACATAATATTATCCTTTCGAAATAAATGACAGGGTGAAATATTGGAGGAAGATACTCCTATAGCAGGGTAGGGGGAAGATTTAAATGATCTTATTTATCGTTTCCCAAATAACAGTCTATTTGTTTCAAACACTTGTTTTGGTTAGAAGAGAGTATTTGGTCAGTAATTATTTAATTTGTTTAGAAAATATGAGAAATTGAAGAACATGATTGTTTTTGATGATGACTTCATAGAATCCAATATACATTGATAAGAAGAAAGGAAGGAAACAAGGATTTATTAAGCCCTTGTTATGTGCCAGGCACTGTACTAAGTACCAGGGATACAAATACAAGCCCAAATAAAGACAATTCAAGCCTTTGAGAAGCTTACCATCAAATGGGGTTCTACAACCTACAAGAGGAAGTTGAGAAGAATGGGGAGAGGGTTGAGATGAAGGTATGATTTTGAAGATCCAAGGTCAAGAACATGGCAGGAGAGAAAGGAGTGGGCCTTTCAGAGGAGTATTTCAGATTGAGAAGGTCACATGGATGGTTAGATGTTTCAGTGAGTACAAGGATAGCCTAGGCACTTAAGGAAGTTTCAGAATGAAAGAATAGTGGAGGCATGATTTTGATGTCTAGAAGGAAAGAAGGGAAGGACAAAAAATGTAGGAATGGTGAAACACTGAGCCACATTTTCCACACTTGGTTGGTACTTTCATTAGTCTTACTCTACATGTGTCTTTGTGTACATAAGGAGGACCTAGACTTCTCAAAAGCTAAGACATTGGGGCAGGTAGGTGGCGCAGCGGATAGAGCACCAGCCCTGGATTCAGGAGGACCTGAGTTCAAATCCGGCCTCAGACATATAACACATACTAGCTGTGACCCTGGGCAAGTCACTTAACCCCTTTGCCTAACCAAAAAGGAAAAAAAAAAAAAGCTAAGACATCAAAGTACAAGCTCCAACAGGTTATTACCAAACTGTAAAAGCATCATGCATGAGCCTAGGGCCAGAATGTTCTCAATTATCAATCCTGTAATTTTTTTTTTTTTTTGGTGTGGTAGTTCCCATCATGACATGCCCCCCAGTATGGGTCAATGTGGCTCCCCAAGCTCAGGTTTTTTCTATTACACTGAGCTTTCTATTGCATCTCTTGCCTCCTGGTGCCTCTTATTTACTGGTGATGTCCCCAACACCTGACTTCCTCCCTTGGCCTCTTGTCTCCTCAGGCGTCAATCTGAGACACGTTTGGCCTTTGCAGCACAGTTCAGCCTCACAGCCTGAGGAAACAGAGACCTGGATGGTCATTGGTCCTCTTCAAAAACAAAAGCTGAACAACAACAGTCTAGCTCCTTCATTTTCCAGATGAAGAAACTAAGGACCCCAGAGGTGTGATTGACTTGCCTAGGGTCTTAGAGGGATTGTGGTTTAAATCTAGATGGTTCCTGGATGATTTGATTCTAGTAATGCCACTAAGACCCTTGCCAGAGAAAATGTTTTCTTACCATTCTGTGGAAAGTAAGGAGCTCACGTGGACAGTTCAGTTCATTTCAGTTTATTTTTAATTTTTATTTTCTTAAACATTTTACAGTGTTAGACTAGGGGACGATGTGGGATATAAACCCTTTGTTGAAATCAATCTTGGCCAAAAGCACAGAGTTCACCAGATAGATGGAAAGCTGGAAAGGTCTTAAGATTGTCAGGTCCAACCTGTTGATTGTCAAATGATGAAACTGAGGCAAAGAGCCTTTCCTGAGATCACACTACTTAGTTTCTGAGGTGGGACTTGGACTCAGGTCTTCTTGGACTTCAAATCTAATGATCTATATAGTGCTCTGTGGAATGCACTCTTTCCTACTGGATTTTCACGTAGACATAGACCAGTGACCTATTGGTGTGAAAATAACATGCTTGATGTTACCTGATGGAGTACAGACGAGAGAGAGAAGAAGTTAACATTGAGAATTGCTTGACAGTTTTTGAAATCTACTTTAGGCATATGCTTCTGAATTGCCATCAGCGTCCTAGCTTCACTTCAGATCTCATAGGCATAATAGTAAACCTTCTAATTATTATTTTAATGCCTTTTGTGAAGTCTCTAATCTTTGAGACTAATTAAGAGTAACATAATTCACTAGACTGACTGAGCTGTATGAACTTGGGTGTCCTCCTAGGGCCTCATTTGTGAAGTAAAAGGGTTTGTCGTGATGATTTCTAACATTTATTCGTTTCCAGTGAAAGATATACAGGTTATAGGTCAACTTTCCATTTTCTAGGAAACCTTTTATACTGTCTTTTACTCCTCTGCTCAGGGGTGGTAATGTAGCTGTGAAAGAAAACCCTTAAAACATAATCATAATTTTAAAGATACCATGAAAAAATTGACAAGGCATGGCATGAAATTCTAAAAGAGATATCAGGGATTTTTAATGCTTTTGAATGTACTTTTCTATTTCCCTATTTTTTTTTGCAAATCTTATGATTATATTGGTAATTTTCATTGATTATTTTTTTTAAAATGACATCTACTATTCTATTTTGTTTCAACCTGTGGTGGGAGGGGAAATAACTAGGTATAAAGTATTTTGGCCAGGTATGGAACTCAAATGTTTTAACAAATTGTGGATTACCCACATAGGGGCCTTCTTTTGGGTGAATTATTCCACATTTTACTACTGGATTAATGTTCCTGTATCGCCACAGCTTCAGGGTCTCCTTATTTCCTAGTAAATAAAAAACATCTGAATTCCTAAAGTTGTTTATAGTCATTTGAAAGGAAAAATGCAAAAGTAATGCAAGTGGATTAACCTGACTACAGGACTACAGGAGCACTAAACCAAATCAGTTTGGTTTCTCATCTAAAAGATGATAAGGCTATTTCTAGTAAACCCCATGTCCCTTATTCCGGAAGGGATAGCCCCATGTGTGGAAAATATGTTCAATTCTGGGTTTGGTTAAAAAATATGAGAAATAGACTTGTCCAGAGAATTATTTAGTAAAAGACACTGGAGAATGCACTCAATAAGGAACATCCCAAAGTCACTAGAGCTAGCTAAGACTTGGGACTATGGAGGTTTCCTTAGTTTTTTTCTTTTCATAATATTTTATTTTTCCCAATTACATGTAGAAAAATTTAACATTCATTTTAAAACATTTTTGAGTTAGAAATTCTCTCCTTCCCTCTCCTCCTCCCTCCCTGAGTTGGTAAGCAATTTGATATAGATTATACATGTGCAATCATGCAAAAAATATTCCCATATTATTATTTTTCTTTTGTGTAGGTTTTGAATAATATTTTATTTATTTTATCTTTAACTATGGGTGTTTCCAAAAGTAATATAGTTGATTTTCTGAAGACAGAAAATATTAAACTCTGTGTGTGTGTGTGTTTGTGTGTGTGTGTGTGTGTGTGTTTGTGTGTGTGTGTGCGTGTGTTGGGTATGGTGTGGAGTATAAGAGGAGCTTCTAGAACTCTATCTCAGTGATTACAGAAGGGTAAGTCTTCCACCCTGAATCAGGTAATCAATCTTAGTTATTGAAAAGAACTGTACATAGCTACTGAATTACTTAGAGGTGGGTACTTGACTAGGCATAAACAAAGCGGCAAAGGACAAGTGACTGAAATACTGGATAAAAGCAAATAAGTTCCCACAGCTAAAGTCATGTGATTGATTGGAGAGGATTGAGCATACCTCTTCAGTAGGACTTGGATAAACACAGCAAAACTGTTCAGAAGCTGGGATCCTAATAGATGGCCATTTGAGTGGTAGAATAGCTTCAGCTAAGGTAGCTGGGAGGGATTTGTGAATTGCATTCTAGACTGGTAATACTAATGGCCCAAGAAGGAAAAATAAAATAAAAAAGACTACATTGCAATTGAGACAGCTTAGGATTGAGGACCTGTTTATAGGAAACTTGTCCTAGCTCTTCCATGGTGCTTATAATAGTGAATATATTTTTCAAAAAGATTTTTAATACTTATACTAAAGGAAATATACATTACTACAAGGGGAAGAATTTTATTTTAGTGTGCCAAAACAGAAGAGAAGTGGAAGGAAGGTAAGGTTGCAGAGCAAATTCTATACTAAATGTGAAGACCTATAAATATCTTGGTATTTCACTCCAATAGTCTTATTTAATACTGTATTTTTTTTTGCTTTTTCACCTTTTAAAAAAAATAACATGAGTATTATCTATGGACCCAATAGCAATCTTAGTTTTTACAAACTGTTTATTAAAATATATTATCAGATAATTCTGATAAATACGTCACAATTCTTTTGTGTAGACTTTTAACATCTCTCTTTATATCTAATATATATGTATAAAATTGTAAACATAAACTCTAATAGTTGCCTATAAGGATAGTAGCTTTTACAAGACTTTCTTTTACAGTTTTTAAAACATCATTTTTTTTCATATTAACCCTGCATCAAATGAGGTTTCATTTATAGGGATGAATACTAGAATCTTTAAATTCTTCAATATACATACTCTATCCAGCAAGACATAAGCAAATTGAAACTTCTCCAAGACTTAGAAAAGGAAGTCTTACTTTTCTTTCATGTATCATCATATATAGACATATAGACACACACATTTTACAGGTATTCATATAAGAATAGGAGGGTTTACCTTCTTTCATATGTGTTAAAGACCCCTTTGGCAGACTAGTGAAGCCTAAGGATGCCTTCAAAGAATAATGTTGTTAAATTGAAACACTAAATTTCAGTTAGAGTTGGTTGAAATAAAGATCACCCCCATACTTATTTGACCCTATTAACTCTAACTCTATTGAGATTTTTAAATAGATAAATAATTTTTATTAATACCTACAGAGATACATTACACATTCATATATGGATATATAGATACCTATATACATATATGTACACATTTGCATATATACACATCTATTTATACTTATCCATATATGTGTATATGTATGTTTAGATATATGAATCTATAAGCCTTTTAATAATATATAATATATCAACCTTAACATAAGCCTTTCTGCAGTTATTTTTCCTTTAGAATACATATTTTGTTTCACTGGCTGGAAAGTACATAAATTATTTTAGTATCTTATATTACCTTTGATAACTATTAAAAATAATCAAATAAACATGCGAAACAAGGGCTAAAATTTATGTAAAGCCTCCTGGCATTTGAAAATGTTGTTTCTTTAAAATAAACTTTATGATTTATGAAATTTCAATTACTTATTTAATTAAAAATATTTGTTTACATAAGGATGTCACTTGTAGTAAAGAAAGGCAAATTCTGTTGGGACAGCTAATAATAGTTTAGGAAACAGTGGAAAAGTCAGCAGTTAGCTAGCTGTGAAAAGTGCTGCATGTCTGTTACAATAAATGCAAATATAAAAAATGATGGCAAAATCAATGCATAATTTTTGCTTATTTCCTTTTAATTATCTTCACAATCTAATTTACTTAGTAAGATTATTGTTTCAGAAATGAAAATTCATTCTAGAATTTAGAAAATATGCAAGTTTTTTAATAACCAAAATGCAAAACTTTATTATAATGATATTTCTACAGTGATAGTTAAAGGCTAGAATATTGATAATTCATTAAGTGGAAATGAATCCATGAAACCTAGTTTCCAGGACCATACATGTAATAGTAATAAAACTGGCTTTCATAACTGAAGAAATATGACAGGGTCAGTTAACTGTTTGAATAAGTCAGTATTTTTTTTCCTGATAACAAGTTCTTAATGTCCCCAAAAGGGAATATTATTTTAATCAACTCTGAATTCAGATGACCCGAATCAAGACTTACATGCAAACGCTTCACATTTCTTAATAGATTGCAATGATGTTATCTAAAAAAGATTCTACCTGAGAAAGAACATGTAGTTCTCTGTACGTACTGTAACAAACACAAATTAAACCAATCTGGCCTCGTTCTCAGGGAACAATCCAAACAAACAAAATTGATGTAGAAATTCTAGAGAAGTTGAGTGCAAGGGACAGATACAATTGAAAATATCTCTAATAACTAAGAAAAGGCCTTGATCAACCTTTAAAGAGTTAAGTAGCTGACTTTATGAATGGTGAAGTCTTTGAATAAAATAATCTTTTTTTAAAAAACTAGACTAAAGAATACATGGACCAAGAAACATGACTCGATCATGAATGAAGTAAGGGACATATGTCTGATTATTTAAATGGGTCTGGGTTCAAACTAAGAGCCTTTTCCTCCCCCCCAAAAAAAGTGTTTCTTATATTCCCAGGTTATCCAAAAATGACTGTTAAATTCATAATTTAGCAATGGTAATATGTCTGCAATATGAATCAAAAACAAACCAAAAATAATGATGTGAAATTAATTTTGCTTTTAACCATAATAATTATTTATTTAAATATTTCAAAGCATGTTTTAAACAGATATGTAATAATTGCTCTATATTGTAGTACTAGCAATTAAAACTGAAAAAATAATTTGAATAAAAATAGTCCTATATCTTGAATATGGCTAATGGAGGAAAACCAGATGTAATCGTAGAAGGATAAGGTGGTAGATGTATATACTAGAGGGAGTTTTGGGCCTTGAGTTTTAGATAATGATGATGATGATGATGATGATAATGATAATGCCTCTCTTCTAACCAATATTCTTATCTCTTATTGCCTAACCAACTTGTAGAAAGAATAGTCTTTACTACACCCCTTTCTTGAGATATAATTTTCTTAAATCTAATAAATCTTTTCCCAAAGTCTTTAATGAGCTCATTATCAAATCTGTTGGCCTTTTCTCATCTCGCATTCCCCTTGACTTCTTTGTTGTAATTGATCATTTTGATAATTTACTCCTTATTGAAACTATCTCTTTCTTGAAATCTGATTTCCTGAACTTTCCTGGATCTTTCACTTACTTGCTTACTATTGTATACTTTTCTGGTTCTTCTTCATCTAATTTGCCTCCTTCGTTGTTATTGGACAAGATGACCTCTAAGTCTTTATAAAGCTACAATTCTAGCTTGGTCCCAATTAGTGCAAATAATAAATCTCCTAAAATGGTTGAATAATTTTGAATCTATCTATCTATCTGGTAATAATTATTTAAAATATGATAATTTATTTCAGCCTAATGGAAGTATACAGTATGAATTCAAATAATGCAGTCATTTCGTGGGATTCATTATTTGCCCTGAAACTTAGCTAAATGTGAGGATGACTCTCTATTCTTCCACAGAGTCCCTTTTTCTACTGTGAACATATATACATACACTATGTATGTGTGTGTGTGTGTGTGTGTGTGTGTGTGTATGTATGTGTATAGAGAGAGAAAGACAGAAAGAGAGAGAGTTATTGGCCCAGCTACCAATAGAAACAGAATGAATTAAAAACTTTACAATATAATTTCAAAGACAATAATTCTGTCACTTTTTTCACTTGCCTAGATACAATGTTTATCCCTATGTTATGAGGCAGAAAGTTTGCATGGCACAATAAACAGAAAGCTGGCCCTGGAGACTGTAAGATCTGTGTTCAAATCCTACCTTTAACATACACGTGTGTGTGTGTATGTGTGTGTGTGTGTGTGTGTGTGTGTGTGTGTGAACCTGGGCCAAGTCATATGCACTTTTAATTTTCTAGGCTGTTTTCTAAGATTTTCAGTTGCATTGAAGGTGCTCATCTTTGTTAATTGAGAAATTTCTTTACCTAGAGCTCACTGTACTATTGAAATCACAGATGCAGTAGAAAACAGGGAGTTTTATGCCTAGAACCAAGTGACATTTGAGAGCAAAGCATCAAGAAGCAGTAACAGCTTTCAACTGTCTTCCCTCAGTCAGTACAACCAGTGTGTATGTGTATGTGTTTGTATGTATATGTGTATATGCACATATACACATATATTTCTATTTATCCATCCATCTATTAATTCATCCATCTCTCCATCCATCTATCCATCCATCCATCCATTCATCTATCCATCTATCTCTCCATCTATGTATCTATCTATGTATCTATCATCTATAACAATTAAAAGTAGACAAATAGCTGTAAATCTATTAACTGATTAAAGCCACAATATAAGAGTTATTTTGTCCTGATAGTGTGGTTCATTGAACAGGGTCCCAAACTAGAGAGCCAGAGATCTACTTAGATCCTTGTGCCATTTTGTTACTGACTTTATGGCTTTGAGCAAACCAGATTGTCTTTTTGGGATTTAGTTTTCTCTCATCTCTAAAATGCTATGTTGGCACCAGATTGTAAGATGACTTTCCACATTTTTGGATGTGTTTCATGTCTTTAGCTTTTATTTAGACTTGCCTTACTTAGCTTCAGCCAAATTTTCTGAGTATACACACTTAAAAATTGTTGGTTTTTTAAAAATAATTTAATTTACCTTACTTTCAGGGAAGTATTCTCTATGTCTGAACTAAATCCATCTAGATTTAACTTTAAGCCATTTGCTATTCCACCTTCTCATTTTCTCTCTACTAGATTTTAATTTCTCAATTTATTTATTTTAAATATATGAAGACATATATGTGTGTATACAAGTAAAAGGAGTAGTCAGCTAAATGTACAGGATATATATGTACATATACAAACATGTATATATACACACATGTGTATGTATTATATATATATATATATATATACACACACACACACTTTCAGTGCTCTAGGCTATTATGTATCTATATCTATATCCATAGATAGATATATCTCCTGAATTCATTTTGTTAACTAATCCTCACATGCTTAAATGAAAGAATAAAAATGTGTTAAATAATAGTTCTTTTTAAAAATATATTTGCTATAGGCACAAATTGCTTTACAACCATTTGATCTAAATATTTCCTGTATGGTACTGGACTTAGGCAACCATGCACTCTATTTAACTAAATAGTACCCCCAATAAAACAAGTTATCGTTTGCTCACTGTCATTATTCTCTACAAACTGGGTTACCAGGAGACAACCTTTCTTCTATATTTGGTGTTACATTTTAAAAAAATGAGATTAAAAAAAAACTCCTATTACACATTTTATAGCTTAAATTAAGTTGTATATTAGAACCCTGTTGTGCTGATACAATAAAACTGCAATTGTACATTTTTGCAAAATATGACACTATGTAAAATGAGTGAATAAAAACTATTATAGGTTGAATGGGCAATTCTGGTATTTCAAAATTATGTGAGATTATGGAATAATGTAATTGCCCTACTCTTTAACTAAACTGAGAAATAATTGGGTGTTTATTAGCAACTGTCTGATATGATATTGGTCTTTTTTTTTCACCTTGTTTGGAAGAAAAAAGTAAAACTGTGAATTCCACAGAAAACTTGATTATTTTTTACTAATGTTTAATTGTAGATATCAGCGATTAGCCCAAAATGTTCAAGGTAGACAACTGATATTCATTCTTCCTCTGCTAAATTCTCCACTGGTGCTACCATCGACTTTCTTTGTCCTTTCCCACATGAATAGAAGCTTCTCCAGATTACAGATTATTTCATTTGTGTCGTATCCCCAGCACTGTGCCTGAAAAATAGTAAGCACTCAATAAAATCTTATTCATTGGTCATTTGGTTGATTAAACAAAGACAAAGTAAACCATTAACTCTTCCCGAAAGCCTTCCCCAATTCCTGCCCCTCAAGCTGATAGTGATTTAAAGGACTATAGATGACTCATTGGCACACTGATGTATTGTTATATTATCTCTGTGTACATGTCAGATATCTTTAACTAGACTGTAAGCTCCACAAGGGAAAGAACGCTCTGTCCCTCCAAAAGTGCCAAGCACAGTTACCCATACATAGAAGACATTTAATAAATGTTCATTGAATTCAAATTTTCTCATTGAGTAAAAAGAATTCAATGACAAGCTTTGCAACTGC
The DNA here is from genome assembly GCF_900497805.2 of Vombatus ursinus. Lineage (NCBI taxonomy): Eukaryota > Metazoa > Chordata > Mammalia > Diprotodontia > Vombatidae > Vombatus > Vombatus ursinus. The sequence continues at coordinate 36,623,768 of NW_020954599.1, read as the reverse complement.
ACGGAGTATTAAAGAATTATGCCTTTACATCTCAAAGTTTGACATTTCCTTTCTGCAATTTTCAGAGAAACTACTGGTCAAAGAACAGTGATATTTACATTGCCTTAGCTACTATCTACATTGTTCACAGACATTCATTAAGATTATATTTTTTGAGAGTGCTGAAATTTTACATACTACATCTTTAAATCAACATATAATTTATGAATGCTTTTCATTGAATGAAGTTTTGCTGCTTCTATTTCCCCATATTGGGGTCTATAACTGTTTTAATTTATAAAAAAAAAAAGTATCCTTTTCAGAAGATACAAAATTGATAGTCTACCAGATTATTTTTCAACCAGTAAAAGTCAGATTAGGGCTATTCTGGAAAATGCCTAACAACAAGCTCTCCCAAAATGCAGTTCATATTTTAAAGTTAAATCTGCATTATTAATATTTTCTCTATCACTGTCTTAAGTCTAAACAATGTATAGAAATAAAAAGTTTATAGAGTTTGCTAGTTTCCAAGGTGTAAATGTTCACACTAAAAAATTAACAATCCACTTTCCCCCAGTCATATGAGCTGATTCCAGCACACCCCTGCCCTGTTTTTCAAATCAATCGATTTTTTTTTAAATTATGCTAAACTGATAGTTTTACTCAGTCATGAGACTGGCTACATTGGGTCATCAAATTTACTTTTTAACATTATGTCATGGCCTTAAAAACACAAAAAAATGAGAATATTAGTGGTTTCTTTGGTAGCAAGTTCTAGCTAGAAATTATGTCATCAAGTATCTATCTCTGAAGTCAGATTTATGTGCAGCTTCCCCTCCTAAACTTTAGCATTTCCCCATGAGGTGGCCTCAATGTAGCTCATTAGCTTCACTTGTCACTGCTTTTTCTGAATGGTACTTTGATAATATGTCAATTCTTTGGCCTTGTATAGCTCTTCATGCATAGTTACCTCTCCAGTCTATATCAGGCAATCCCCAGACAATGATATCCAACCGTCTCCAGAGCCTTTTCCTATGTTTTCTAGTTTTGAATCTGATGTTACCAAGTATATTACACCTATCCCCATCCTCACTAAGAGTCCATAGTTATCCTCTTCTAGGCATTGGCAGGCTGATCCTTACTAAATAAAAACACTTTTGCTTTAAAAAAAAACAGTATATGTAATGAGAATTATTACATACATATACTATAGGGAGTAGTCAATAATAAACATGTGAATCAGTATAATTTGAGGCCCATTAAGCATATGAACTATCAGAGACTCATTATACTTCTACAGATACATTATGAAAGACTTTTATAAAATTTAAGGGCAGGTAGCACAACAGATAATGTACTAGGTCTGGAGTCAGGAAGACCTGAGATCAAACCTGACCTCAGACATTAATTAGCTGTGCGTGCCTTATCAATTCACCCAACCATTATATGCCTCCCTTTTTTCAATGGTAAAATCTGGATGATTACTGTACCTATCTCCCAGGGTTTTTCTGTGAGAAAAAGATGAGATAATATTTATAAAACACTTTGCAAACCTTAAAGCATGATATAAATGCTGGGTACCATAATTAGCTATTATTAGAGGTGATATGTATCCTTAACTCATATTCTTTAGTATCGGCGATACACTGATCTTTCTGTAAGAAGAATGATATGACTTCCTCTTCATGGCCTAGTTTGTCTGTGTGGAGATAAGATCATTGAGACTTCCTGACTCCTAACTGAGAAAGAGAAAATGAGAGAAAATCACTGCTCATCACTATTTTGTCCTTCAGAAGGGCAAGCAGCTTTCTATCCACCATTGCTCACCAAGCATATGATACCCTATTGTGCTCTGTAGGTCTGTCCTCAAAATGATAAGAGAAGCAAGGCAGAGAAGCCAAGAAACTTTTGCTATTCTGTTGGCCATGTAAAGAAGCAAAGAAACTCTTTGTCTATCTGAAGAGAAATGAATGAATCCAAGGGACTCAAGAAATTCTCTTAAATTTGAATTAAAAGTGACTCTTAAATTCTCCCTACTTTGAGCCAAATCCAATCTAACATTATGATTTGAATCCATCTCTCACCATTTCTCTTCCTTTCCTCTAATATCGGAGCCAGTATCTTGTATCCTTTTGTGAATCTGTCTATAGATTGCCCAGTTTTCGTTGAGCTAAACTGAGAGGAACACTGAGAAGGAAGTAGAATTTTGACATCTCTCTTTAGTGCTCGGGTAGGGAAGTCATTTCTCCACATCGTACAAGTGACAAGTCTAGCTTTGGTCCCTAATTCTTAGGAGGGGAGGAAACTACTTGCTTCTGCTTATAATCACATGCAAGAATTCATGAGAACATCAAAAATCAACATGTTTGGACTACTCCCTTCTTCCTCGATTTTAGAGCCTGGCTTTATAGCCCATGAATCAGGACCAGCCCTTTCACCATTGATGATCTGGGAGGGTCATATCTCTATGCAAAGTAAATTCATAGATGGGTAATACTTGTAGCATATCACAGATGAGCTTATTTTTAACTGGTTTTATTAACTTCCGGTTATTTATTATTTAATTCTTATAAATTCTGTTTGTGTCTACCTAGATCATGACCTCATTATGCAGACAAATAACAGCGAGTTACTGTGGCTGTTACCGAAAATCCTACACACCGTAGGTAATGAATGTCTCCAGTCACAAGTAAGGTAGACCTCAGATGACCACACCGTCAGACAATAAACATGAAATTGGTTCCATTCCCCTGCTTCTTCCAGCTCGATAGAGTGTGCTTAAGCTGATGTTTTACTATCCTGGTTTTCCAGAACCTGGGATCACTTCATGATATGATGAGGCTTTATGGTTTTAGTAGAAATTGTTTTGCACCCATCAGTGAATAATTAGTTCCTTCCTATTATTTTAGCTAGTAGGACATTAATTTAAAATATGTCAGGCAGAATTCTTCTAATTTATTTTATTATTAGTTCTCAGTAAATATGAAATGAATTAATAATCATCAAAAAAGAATATAAATCTCTGGTCTATGGTATCAATTTATATATTGTACTTCCTTATATATCAGTGTTAGAACTGAGGTTTCTACCTATCACTTTTAAAATTATATGGAAAACATTCTAACAACAATTATTTAGTAGATTGCCACAATCTTATAAGAAGGAGTTTGAGGAGAATCAAGGGAAGGTGTCCTAGTAACATAGAAATAAAAGAACAGAATTATGAAATTAAATTTCACTCTATAACAATATGATTCCTAGAGAACAATAGACTATTAAAAGCACAAACACAAGAGATCTCTTTAGAAGTTGTAATGTAAAACATCTAAGACAGATAATTAAATATGAGTTTGAAATGAGAACTGAATATAAACAAACACAAATAATTACAGTTCTGAGTAATACATGGTACAGAATCATGCTTCTAAATAGGGAAAAGTTAGTATACAATACTTACTCAAGAAAATATTGACCTAATAAATTGATATCATTGAAGAGAATTTGCAAAGTAGTAGATGAAATAAAGTAGTGACTTTGAAGACCCTCATTCTCCACAAAGCACATTGGCTAGTATGGACAGGAAAGCACATTTTTCAATGGAGTATTTTATAGAAGTATTTTTCAAAAAAAAAATTGGGTAAATTGTGAAACTGTCCCAAATTTATCCCCACTGTAGAAGTCACTCTTGAATTTCTCTCTACTTTATTCCTTATTTGTAAAATGAAGATTAGCCTCTTTGCCCTATCTCCCTTACAGGCCCATTGTGCAGTTTAAAAGAAGTAAATTTAAAGCACTGCACAAATTTTTAAAGTCTATATAAATAATTAGTTTTCAGAATAATTTTTGGTTGTTGTTGACTTGACCTGTTATCCATAGGGAGCTCTTGATGAAGAACTACCACTGAATACTCATAGCTTCTTTGTAACTTGTAGTCTTAGAGTTTCTTGGAGCACCGATAAATTGAGTGACTTGCCCAAGGTCACAAATGGTTCAGAAGCAGGACTTGAACTCAGATTCCCTCTGATTCCAAGGCCAGCTCTCTATGCACAAGGTAATACAGCCTTCTTCTTCTTGATGCCAGTAATGTCAAATTGTTAAGAGAAATCAATAATAATAACAATAATAGAAATGAGGGACTGCTAAGCTGTACAAACAGATCCTTGTCTACCACATATTGACTTAGTTTTAAAATGTAAAGTTATTTGTTTTATTGTATTTTTAAATTTATTTTGTTAAATATTCCCCGATTACATTTTAATCTGATGCAGGCTGCACTGGGAATGTTGCAGCCCATGTTTGACTCGTCTGCTCTGTGCCATTGACATAGTCTCTTATAAGTATTACAAAGTCATTGACCAGCTGTTATTAGGCCTAACTGGGCCTTGGGGCTCATGGGGATTGTAATTCATGGGGGATAAACTATTGATTGCTATGCAGTTCATCAGGCATTGTAGGCTTGCCCTAGTTATACCCCCAACAGAGGCTGCCTGTTGCATACAGATATCTTAATGAAAATGTTTTTAATTTTTTTTAATTTTAATTTTTTCAGTGAACAAAAATCTATTTTCTCTCCTTCCCTTTCCCCAACAACAACAACAACAAAAAAAAACAAAAAAAACCCCAAAAAACAAATCCCTTGTAACAAATATATATAGTCAAACAAAACAAATCCTTCCACTGGCCATGTCCAATATCTATATATATAGATCCATATCAAATATCTGTAAGCATAGATATATACCTATAAATGTAAAATAGACAAATATATAAATATATTTATATAAATGTATATATATATATCTTAATCTAAATCTATATCTATGTTTCTCATACTGCATTATCCTTAGTCATTTCTTTGTCAGGATTTGTGTCTCATCATGAGTCCTCTTGAATCATGGTCAGCCATTGAACTGATCATAGTTCTTAAGTCTTTCAGTGCTGTTTGTCTTTACAGTTTTGTTTAACTGTATATATTGTTCTCCTGATTTGACTCACTTCACTCTGCAACAATTTATATGAATCTTACTTTCTCTGATACCTATCTTTTAAAAATCATTTCTTATAATGCAATGATATTTCATATCATTTCAATACCATAATTTGTTTATCCATTTCATTTATGGTTACCCCCTTATTTTTCAATTCTTTGTCACCCAAAAGAGCTGCTATAAATAGTTTTGTACATATTGGTCATTTTTCTTTTTCTTTTATTTCTTTTGGAGTATCAACCTAGAAAAGTAACACTAGGTTAAAGAGTATGTAAAGTTTAATAACTTTTGGGGCGTAGTTCAAAATCACTTTCAACAATAAATGGGTTGTTCTACAGCTTCATGAGCAGTCATTAATCTACCTTTTTTTCCACACATACTCCATAAATTGCCATCATTCATTTTGCCAACAATCTGATAGATGTAATATAGAACCTCAGAGTTGCTTTAATTTATGTTTCTCTAATTATTTGTGATTTGGAAGTTTTTTTAATAAGGCTATTTATTGATAGTTCGGATTTCTTTCAGAACTGCCTATTCATATTTTTTGGCCTTTTATTATTTGGAAAAAGGGCTCTTAGTCTCAGATTTTGATTAGTTCCTGTATTTCTTGGAAATTAGATCTCTATCTGAGAAATTTGCTGCAAATATTTTTCCTTGTTACCCGCTTCCCTTCTGATTTTAGCTGCATTGATTCCATTTGTGCTTTTTTATAAACAATCATAAAATCAAAGTTTTCCATTTTATCTTTTAAAATCTTCTCTATTTTCTATTTGTTCATGTCTCTTCTCTTGGGAAAATATTTTAAATAATAGTTTTATCTGTATAGTTATTTAAACTTTAGAAAATAATTCTATCACAAGTTACTACTCCCATTTTACAGGGGAGGAAAATAAACTTCAAAGACGATAAATGATTTGTACACAGTTGTAAGTCAAGTGTTTGAGTTGGGTCTTGAATCCAAGTCTTCTGACTTTAAGCCATTGATCTTTCTACTTTAGGTCACTACCGGCCTTTTTTTCCCTCATCTTTAGTTCTAAGTCACAAAAATATGAGTAATCTATATGACCTATTTTAAAATCAACAAAAATATGGCAATGGTTTACTTCTGATCTTTATTTCTCATTTTTCTACCAAAAAACTAAAAACTGCTTATACTTTTTTACTCTTCCATTGCTTGTTATCCAAGTCCTTGAATGAAATAATTATCATAAAGTTTCCTTAATATTATATGATTCACTTTCTAAAACTTATTTGCACATGCATCATGAAAGGTATTTTTATTTTCCCACTACATGGAAAACTGTAGTGAAATAGTAATTTAGCTAATAAAATATCCATATCTTTTGTCACTGTTTCCTTCAACTGCTTCTTAAAGAGCTCAGTATTGAAATGTGATCTGTATTATTGATCTACTTATTTTTCCTCATATCTCAAGCAGTATACTTATCATCTTCAACCTTAGCACTCTTGACTGTTTTCTCCTATTATTTCTCCTGTTCTCCACTTCTGTTTGATATCCCTCATGTTTGTTAGCATTATTTCTTTTGATTTATATTATCTCTGTTCCAATTGTTTTCTTTCATAGCTCTCTGAACATCCATATTGATTACTTTATACATATACATATATATCACAGATATATGCACATGTATATATGTGTATGTGAATGTGTACATGTTTATATTGTGTTTATATGTATATGTGTGTATAGGTATATGTAATTTTTAATAGTATATTTTCTTTTTTTGATGAAACTTATTTAAATTTTTAATTAACAAAATAAAACAAATATTTCCATTACCTAGTACAATAAAAAAGATGATTGCATGTGGAACTGCAAATCTACTATAGCCAACTTACTATTTCTTTCAAATATACATCAAAACTATTGTGTAAATTTCTTTTTTTCTTCTCTCCCCCCACCCTAGAGATAGCTAGCATTAGACACAAATAGGTATATATAGGTAAAATTGTTCTATTCATATTTCTATTTATCAGTTCTTTCTTTGGATATAGATAGCATCTTTCTTCACATGTCCTTTGTAGTCAATTTGTGTATTTATAATAGTCAAATAACTTACTTGCTAAAAGTCATCCTTAAAACAATATTGCTCTTACTGTATACAATGATACCTTGATTCTGCTCATTGCACTCTTCGTTATTTCATGCAAGTCTTTCCATATTTTTCTAAAGTCACTGAGCTTATGATTTCTTATAGCACAGTAGTTTTCCATCACAATCATATACCACAACAAGTTCAGCCATTCCCCAATTGATGGGCATCCCTGCAATTTCGAGTTCTTTGCCACCACAAAGAGAGCTGCTATAAACATTTTAGAGCATAGAGGTATTTATCCCTTTTCCCTAATCATCTTTAGTATGTTTTCTTGTTGAACATCACTGGAATTTAGTTGTTAGTGTTTCTCTGTGACTTTGGTCTTTTGCATATCAAGTTGTATTGTGCTTAAAAGTATTGCCCTTTACAAACAGTTTTACATTTTACTCTGTTTACTTTTAATAATATATGCTTTTATTTTAGACCTCATCAGAAACTTTACTTGACTACTAGAACACTATGGTGAAACTAAGTTTTTTTAGGTGGATTTACTTTTAGAAATATTTGGTGGTGAAGTAGGACAGTGGATAGAGTGCTGGGCCTATGTGCAGGAAAACCTGAGTTCAAATCTAGCTTCAGACCCTTATTACCTATGTGACCAAATAACTCATAAGCAGGTCATTTAATTTCCCTCTGCCTCAGTTTCCTTAACTGTAAGATGGGGATAACTGTATCTTGGAGTTATCATGAGGATCAAATGAGATATTTGTAAAGTGCTTAACAGAGTACCTGGCATAGAGTAGGTGCTATATAAATGCTGTTGTTGCTGTTATTAAATATTACACTTATTTTTGCCTTTTGGCAATTTGAAGTTTAAAAATATCCAACCGAGAGCAGAGTAAATACTTTGCTCTCAGGTGTTCTGCTCAAACTATACTTATTTTTAGTCTGAATAGAGAATAATTCTTTTCACTTGTGTGAGAAATTATCAGAAAGAGGAGAGCTCTTTTTGTGAGTTTTTTCAATGCTAGCTAGCTCTTCCTCTCTTCATTTCCATTATCTCTTTCCCAACTTGATTATCCTTTATTCCCCGAATCACTAATGTTTCTGGATCCAGTGTGTTTGTTTGAGCCTCCACTTAAAAATAATTGTTTAAATGTGTCTATAGCCTATTGTTCCCCTCCCCCATTTCTCATTTCTCCTTTTTCTTATATGTAAGTTTTTTGCTCCATTCAAGTATCAATACTCATTTAAGCACTCAGATGACAAGAATTTTGAGTTTGCTTAAATTCGTTATTTAAAAATATTGTCTTTTTCTTATCTTATTAAAATTATTAATTATTTTATTATCTTAAAATACATCAGCCTTTTACTATATTTGGAGAAATGATGGGAACAATAATTTTTAGAACTACTGAAGACTATGATGAAATACATAAGGAACTTTCATTTATTTATTTTTAAGGCCATTTAAATGCATTTTTGAGGTGGAGGACTTTACCATTATATTTATGGATAAAATAAAAGATTGAATCACTGCCCTGAACAAGAACCTAAATTTGTAATTTCATACATTCAAATTGATATTTATTGATTTCATTCATTCATTTGATCACCCAAAAAATTGCCCATTAAATCCCTTATATGCTCCCTTTGTTCTGCTAGGTCCAGAGATTAAACAAGTATGACATTGGTTAAAATGAGAAAGGACATGAGAAGTCAAAATGAAAGATGTGAAAAATAGAAGGGGTAGAATTTAACTATGTACAAGAGTGTATCCAAACCAGTGAACTCTCCAGTAGTATAACTGCTGCTCTCCCTGTTTTATAGATCAATTAATCAATCAACAAGTATTTTTTAAGTATATACTCCATGTCAGGCATAGTGTTGTATGATAAAGAAAAGTATGATGCCAAAGTAATCAATGAATAAACATTTATTAAGCACTGCTATATGCCAGCACTGAGCTAAAGCTCTGGGGATATAAAAAGAGGCAGAAGGCATTCCTTACCTTCAAGGAGCTTACAATGTAATAGAGGAGATAGCATGCAAACAAAAATATAGAAAGCAAGCTATATACAAGATAAATAAGAAATAAATAAAAGAGGAAAAGCACTGGGATTTAGAGGGGTTAGGAAAGACTTCCCAGAGGTGAAATTTTAGTTGGGAGTTAACAGAAGGCAAGGAGGTCAGTAGTCCAAGAGAAGTAGGGGCAGCATTCCAGACATGGGAGACAGCCAGAGAAAATGTCTTGTTTGAAGAAAAGCCTGGAGGTCAGTGTTGCTGGAAACTGGACTCAAAGAACAAGATAACTTGTCCTTGGCCATGTAGCTAATCAGTTATGGACCCAGAAGTTGACCATAAATCTTCTGAACCCAAGTCTAGGGATCTCAGGATTTTAACATGCTGAGCTAGATGCCATATAGGACACAATATGAGACAGGCATCCTTTTTTCAATAAGCCTACAATCAAATTTAAAACCATTCATCTACCTTAGTTTTATTTGTACATTTTGTAAAGTGCCTGGCACATAGTAGGTACATAATAAATATGTGTTGATGATTGATTTTTTAGGAACTATAGTTTCAAACTCTAAACTACAAATTTGTGCCTTCAATTTAAACATGACAGGTACATGTACACACACACATCTAATTTTAAAGATTCTAATATTTAAAAATATATATATAAGTACGTGTAGGTATTATTTATAACCAATAATTTCTATGCATCTTTCCTCCTTTAGAAATATTAAGAAATAAATTTTTCCAAAGAAACACTGAGACCATAGAAGAGAACAAATCCATTTTCCCTGAAAATAAAATTCCAGTGGTGACTAGGCAGGGGGTGGAGTCCCTTTAGCAATTTTAGAAAAGAACAGTACTTCCTTCTGCCTTCTTGACACAATTGAATGATTTTAGAAAAATGATTCTCCAAAGCGTGCCCCATTTTAGGTTACTGTTATTCTATTTAAAGGAATTATAAAGCCTAACCTAAATTTTATCCTGCTATTTTTATCTTAATTATAGAATTTGTACTTGTCTCTGAATTCTAGAAAATATATGAAGACTATCTGGAGAGGGAAAATATCAAGGGTGAGCTGGACCTAGCTTGAATAGACTAATGAAAGTTGATTGTTAAATTTTCAATGTTAGCATTCATACATTGGAAATTGTCAAACAGTAATGTAATCTGGGTTTAATTTATTGTTTTCTTAATTGTCTAGACTTACAAAGTCATGGAGAAAATGTTAACAATGCAAATTAAACTTAAAAGTATCTCTTATGTACAATGATTTTTTGTTCCCCTGGAGAGCTGGTTGTTAAACATTCGTCAATACAGTCCTGGCAGAAAAACTCTGCCATTGAAATGCCTCTTCAAGCATCCATGCTTACATATGTACATATACAGACAGGTTCAAACAAAGAAATGTGGAATGCTAAATAGCTTTTTTTTAACGTATTCCTTATATTACAAAAGAATATTCTACTTTTCCAAAAAGACTTCTTCAATAGTTAATCACTCTAACACAGAATAATGTAAATGGTCAAAGTCACTGGCAAATGAAGATTATTCTGAAATTAAAATAAAACATTTCTCACATGAAAATACAAGTTAGTGCAAGAATTAAATTTACAAAATCGGATTTAAGCAGAAAATCTCTAGAGAAGGAGTGCCAAACTCAAATGGAAATGGGGACCACTAATACATACATAAAGATCTCTTTGGGCCACAAATTGACTTAGTTTTGAAATCTAATTTTATCTATGTTTTATTGTATTTTTATTTCTTTTATTAAATATTTCCCAGTTACATTTTAATATGGTTAGGGCTATGCTCCAGACTGTTTTGAGGACATGTTTGACATTTTGCTGGAGAGCACATCTTTTCGTTTAGCAATGAAATGTCTGCTCATTCACTTCCCACTTTCATCTTTACTAGGGTCTGTGGGGTTACAGTGGTCACATTAGTTTTACTTACCAGGGGTGGGGAACCTGCGGCCTCAAGGCCGCATGTGGCCCTCTAGGTTCTCAAGTGTGGCCCTTTGACTGAATCCAAACTTCACAGAACAAATCTCCTTAATAAAAGGATTTGTTCTGCAAAACTTGGACTTGGTCAGGAGGCTGCATCCAAGGCCCTAGAAGGCCACGTGTGTCGTCAAGGCCGCAGGTTCCCCGTCCCTGGATAGATGATAGCTTTTGATTCTCTAACAACACCAAAAAAAAAAAAAAATCACAAAGAATCATGATGTTTATGCTCAAACTAGGGCTAAGAAAGAGGGGGCAAGTCACTGAATTCTTTAGCCCAACCAAAATAAGTGAAACCAAGTATCTTGCTAGTAAGATTCCTCCAGCCTTACATCTTCTGAATGAAATAAAGAAATGAAATGCAGCTGGAATAGAATATGATCTTTTCTACAGTGTTGAATCCCTTTGCACTGGGCTTACTTGATTATTTATTAATTATATCAGATATCCTATAATTTTTTTTTTATCTTTTACAACTTGTAATGACAAGAGCAAGGATATCTACATGTTATTATTAAGAACTTGTGATAACCCTTGTCATTCATGTGCCTCATCTATAGACATAGTAGCATTTGATAATGTCCCAAAACTTTACTGTATCAATGTTCACCATGGAATGGACTTGAGTCTAGGCTGCTTTTTTATGACAATGGTCACTATGAAATACACATTAATCATTCTGCATCGGGCGTCATTCAAAGCAATTTTGCGACTGAAAAAGACTTCAATTTGAGATCGTATCTTGAAGACCATCCTATGGCATAAATCCCAAGTGTAAACTTTATTCAGTTAATGTAGTGTAGTATTGATTACTAGTATGGATTTCAAAGATTGTTGCAAATCTATCAGCCAATAAATCAATAAGCATTCATTAATTAAACACCAGAAATGGGACAGGCAGTTTGGCAGAGTGGATAGAGAGCTGGCTTCAGAGGCTGGGTCCCAGCCCTGCACCTGACACATACCTGGGCCAAGGTCACATAAGCTCTCAGGTGTGTAGGCAACTGTCTAAGGCTATAAATTTCAGAGAAACTGTAAGCCTTTAATAAATAGGAGTTTATTTATCTGAGAAATCTTTATAATAGTGAAATCCCAGCTGGGCTTACAAATTAAAAAAAAGAAAAAAAGAAAAATTCCCTGCCCTCAAGGAGCTTACATTTTACTTTCTTGATAAAAACATAGTTGAGGAAAAAAAATAACAACAGTATGCTGCCTTGAAAAATACCAATAAGTATGAATGATCCAGAATTCATTTTAAAAAAATGAAACATAGAAAAAGAAAACTTTTTTCAAAACAAATTAACATATTCTGACAATCCACTATTCTGACATTTAAGGCACAGCAAAAACAATTTGTATGTATACAATTTGTATGTATAACTAAGAGTGACAGAAAGTTGCTATTGTTTTATATGGATTTTACTTGAAAGAAATATGAAAAGTGAGAATCAAATTGATAATTTTGGCCACTTCCCTTCCCTTATGTGTAGACAAGAAGTTTTATGAAACTAAAGATTTGAGGAAAAGAACAATGCCATTTGGTATAAAATGGAACTGAGTCTGTAACAAATGTATGTGGCAAGTGGAAGCAAAGAAAGTTTTATCTGATAGAAAATGCATATTTAAATAACGTGTGATCACTGCCAAATCTCACATCATTGAAGGACAGAAAGAGAAACGTTTGCAATAGTAGAAACTCTAGAATGAAGCAAATTCAGGATTGGGTGTGGGAGGAGTATGATGAGGCTTGACCATTTTGCCCAAAGTGAATTAGTTGTATTTTGAGGACTCTCTGGGAAGTTGTCATTAACATCATTAATATTAACCACCAATATGTGGAGTTTTTTGTACATAGCAATAGGACTGCTGTTTTACTCTCATACTTTTCTTTCATCACTAAGAGGTCACATTTTTTATGAGCACTTTTACATGTTCCAAAGTGTTTTCCTCAGCATGACCCTAGGGGGCAAAGATTTCTGCTCTTTTCCTCATTTTGTAGATAAGGAAAATTCAGTCTCATCATGAGAAAGCAATTCCCACAGTGAAACATTTAAGTGGCGTGACCAGGTTTGTGCCTTTCTTGTCTTTTTCTAAGACCGGCGTTCTTTCCATTTTACTATCCTCCCTAACTCTGTGCCCTTGGTTTGCAGAATTTAGTATTTGTACATATATTTATGGATGATTTCCTTTCCCAAAGTGTTAAAGAATTTTTTTTAAAGAAGACAAACTTTTGTTTTTATTTAAATACTATGCAAAAAAGGGGTTAATGGTCACCTTTAAAAACAGCTATTGCAATATGTTTTAAAGTCATATGAAAAAAATTAATGTAATGCTATACTTGAGGTTCGTGTCATAGGGCTAGCCTTCTTGTAAAGCTCGCTTAATGAGGTCCCTTTATTAATGCAGTAACTAAGTACATATTAGTCTCCAACCATTAGTGTGGTTATTCTCTTTAAATCCAGGTATTGATTAGTCTTTTTGATGTAAGGTCATTTTCAGCAACTATGTTTATAGAAATTAAGTGAGAAAATGTGCATATTTAACATACATGCATTAGTAACTTCTTGGCAATACTGACAAAATTAGTGATTCTGTGAACTCTTACACTCCAGGATCAAATAGAAATTCTTCTCTTTGTCATGTAAAGGTTTCCATAAGCAGGCGCCTTCCAACCTTCGTAGTCTTCTTATACTTGACTCCCTTATGGTTATTCTGTGATCTACTTACACTGGCCTACTGACAGCTCCTTGCACAGGATGCTTCATCTTCTACCTTTGAACTGCCTTTGTACTGCCTTCCTGTCCGCCTGTCCGCGATGCTTGGAATGTTCTATCTCTTCACCTCCGCCCCTTAGATTTCCTGGCTCCCTTCAAGGCTCAACTCAAATTCCATCTTCTTCAGGAGGCCTTTCCTAGAACCCCAGGCTGCTACTGCCTACCTTTCCCCTAATATCTTCCACCTGCTGTATGTATGTGTATATATGTGTATATGTTTATGTGTATGTATGTTTGTGTATGTGTGTGTACACACACAGAGGTGCACTTATATAGTATATAATTTCCACCTTTAAAGTTATTTACATTTATCTCCCCCATTAAAATGTGAATTCCAGTTCAGGGTCAGGACATATTTTATATTCTTTATTGATACTCGTAAACCAGGGGTGGGGAACCTGTGGCCTCAAGGCCACAAGTGGCCTTCTAGGTCCTTGGTTGCAGCCTTTCGACTGAGTCCAAGTTTTACAGAACAAATCCTTTTATTGAGGGAATTTGTTCTGTGAAGTTTGGATTCAGTCAAAGGGCCACACTTGAGAACCTAGAGGGCCACATGTGGCCTCAAAGCTGCAGGTTTCCTACCCCTGGCCTAGGCCTTCCCATTTTGCCTAGCACTTTGTAAGCACTTACTAAACGATTTTTGAATAATTCCCTTAGTATTGTTAGATATCTCAAAAACCCAAATTGCTCTTGCTTTTCATTTCTATTATCAGCATCTTAGTTGATGCCTTTAATCTCTCATAATCTTTAATTATGATGATAATGTCCCAGATAGTTTTCCTAACTCATCTCTTTTTTTCCCCTTATTCATTCTTCTTAGCTATTTCTAGATTATTTTTTTACTTAAAGCACAGTTTTGATTTTGACACCCCTTGCCTCAAAAATCTTTTAGTGGCTCCCCATCATCTGTAGAATAAAATCCAAAAAGGGGGGGGGCAGCTAGGTGGTGCAGTGGATAGAGCACTGGCCCTGGATTCAGGAGGACCTGATTTCAAATCCAGCCTCAGACACATGACACTTACTAGCTATGTGACCCTGGGCAAGTCACTTAACCCCATTGCCTAGCCAAAAAAAAAGAATAAAATCCAAATATCCTTTATAATAGGCCCTATTCTACCTATTTGACCTTTGCTACCAGTTAACTCCTACATATGTCCTACACTCCACCTTCAATTTCACTTTCCCACATCTCTGTCCTGATTCTCAATTTTCCCTCTACCTGAAATGTCCATTTTCTATCATACTTCCTACAATATATTAAGATGCTGCTGGTCCTTCATTCATAATTTGAATTGAATTGCCTTAGAAGATAATAGGTTCCTTATCATTGGTGATTATCAAAAGGAAGATAAATAACCTAACCATTTGCCAGAGATATTGGGGCAGGGCTTTCCATTCAGGTATGATTAAGATTCAGTGAATTTTGAGGGCCTTCCAAATCAAAGTGAAATGTCACTTTATCCAAAAACAATTCCTTCTCTTACCAACTCAGGCAAAATTTTATCTTCTTCACACATACTGTACTCATGCTGTGTCCTTAAGGTAGCAGTGTTGCGAGATGCTTAGCATTAGGTAGGGAGTCAGTGGATACCGGTTGAAATCCAGATTCTTACTACCTGCATGACATTGTAGACTTGATCTCTTCCTGGATCTTGGTTTTCTCATCCATAAAATGAAGGAGCTAGTGGCTTCTTGAGGTCTCTTCCTCAGAGGTCCTATGGTGGTCCTACAATCCATTTAGTTTCTCCTTGTCTCTTTGCATTCTGTACTATAGATATCTGTTTCTCTGTCTTTTCTTGACAAAGATGGTAAAATGCTTGAGAATAAGGATCAGACCTTGGGCAACTTTGTGTCACACAAAGTGATTTTAGTAAAGCAGACAAGCATTTGTTACTTGTCTAATTTGTGCCAGATATTATGATAGATCCTGAAGATACAAACACAAAAATGAGACTTAAACCCTGCTCTCAAGGATCTTACATGTCACTAGAGATATACTACATGGTTCAGAGGCAAACAAATACAAGTTATATATAGATGGCAGGGTCATTTTGTCAGGTGGGGTGAAGGAGCTGGGGAGAGAAAGGAGATGATTTTAGGAGACTATTGCAATAGTCTAATATAAGAATGATGAGGACCTGGACCAGGTTACATGATGAATAGTAGCAAGAGGTTTTGCTTGGCAACTGGTTAGATATAGGGTAAAGAGTTAAGGATGACTCTCAAAAGTGTCAAAACTGGGTAACTGAAATAATGGTTATCCTCTCTACAAGAAGAGGCAGTTAGAAGGAGGGATAGGTTTAGTTTATGAGTTATGTTTTATATACTTTAAATTTGAGATACCTGTGAGATACTCAGATGGAGATTTTTTTTTGGCTAGGCGGTGGGGTTAAGTGACTTGCCCAGGGTCACACAGCTAGTAAGTGTCAAGTGTCTGAGGCTGGATTTGAACTCGGGTCCTCCTGAATCCAAGGCCGGTGCTGTATCCACTGCACCACTTAGCTGCCCCTCAGATGGAGATATTAAGCAGTATATTTTATTGTTTTGAATATATGAGATGCTAATGAATAGTTATTGCATGAACAAATGAATCTACCAAATCTCACTGAAATTTTATAGAAGATATTAAAAATAGAAGATTTTGGAGAAAAAAAATAAAACATGCTGGATAAAACATACATCCAGGAAAATAAATAATATCTAAAAGGTAAGTTTCTGATGCAAGGGTTGTTTTTTTTTTTTGGTTTTTTTTTTTTTTGGCGGGGTAGTGTCAAAATATTTAATTCCTGAAAAGTCATTATAGAAATAACAAATTAATAGATAAATTGAAGTTTAAATAGAAATTTTATTTCATTTCCATTTTTTTCATAATTACCCTTTGATGACTCAGATCATAGAAATGAATGAATGTCAGACATTCCCTACTATCAAAAAGATCACATTCTAACGAAGGAGACAACATATATGGAACGTTTCACCTGTAAGTCAGTTGGAAAGGTCTTGTGGTTCTTAAGATCTAGTAGCAAAGCATATGACAATGTGTCTTCCTTAATATCATTTCCACTTATAAAATCATATTAGTTTCTGATATTGAACCATTTGATAGTGCCCAGGACTTTGGTGGCAAGAACTTTTTTTTTTCCTTGATCTTCAGTAAACATGACTGGAGTACCCGTAAAAACAGTTACCAGGCTACATTTCCATAGAGGTTGCTTTGCTAGATCATCTCTGTGGACACTGGGCCGGAAGCATTGCTATTCCAAAAGCTATTGGTGGTGATAAAGGTGAACCTCTTCTCTGCAGAATTTGCCTTCAATGATGTTTATAAGTGCTTGGGTTAGAAGCAGGTCTGGTGGTCTAAGGGACACTACTATTTCCAAGGATTTAGTGTTCAGGTTACTGGGCTGACTTCATTAGGGTCAAGGTGGAGATGGTGGTCTAGTGGTGGTCATTCGACATGCCTGGCACATGTCACCTCCCATATCTTCCTCCAAGTGAAATTCCTCAAAATGCTGCTGAAATTAGACTAGTTATTTTGCCCTGTGAGTGTCACTTTCTTGGCAGTTAGTGGGGATGACTGAACCCTGCTCCACAGAATTTGCTTCACCAGCTAATGGCTGTGAGATCTGGTCTGGAAGAAAGACCAGTAGGTGGTCTGGGAGAAGGAGGTTTCCACTGTCAGGACTCTCATGCCTATCATACCTGATGGTAGTTGATCAGGAGTTGTTGAGACTACTGATGAGAAAGGTGGGCCCTTCATCATAGTAATTTCTCCCTCCAATGATGGCTGTGGGGGCTGGGCTAGAAGTAGGTCAGATAGTTTGAGGGCCACTACTATTATAAATAATTTCCTTGATAATGACATTTTAATGAAAAAATAGTTTAAATGACATAGACTGACCAAAGCCAACAATTTAGCTGTCATCTAACTAAAATAAGAATAAAACAAAATTTTCATAAAATATTCCTATATAGAATTTATTAATTATTTTAAATTCCTTCTTTTATCATAATTGCTTTTTTGTTCTTGTTATTCTTTGGAAAACTTGTTGAAAATTAAGTTAATACAAAAATATGAGATAGCATGATCCTTAATTATAAAATAAAAATTGAAGAGAAAGAATGATCAGTGGAAAGAAAAGTGACAAATTATTGAATTGAAAGCAATGAATAGATTGTAATTATAAGAACTCTACTTACTAGGAAGAAAACTTCAAAAACCAATGGTTTGAAACTGAGGAATTATAAGATTTGGAAATTGAACTGAAAAATTAAATGTACCAAGAAGCAATGGTATGAACAGTCAATGTGTTTTTTTTTTTAATAAAGAAAGTACTTGCTATGAGAAAGACCACTGTGGGCAAAATTTTCAAGAGAGATTGTTGCTGTTGTTAAAGATAAAGCTATCAATGTTTGCTGCTGGTAGAAGATGCTTACAGGATGGAATACAAAGGTAGAAAGTTTACCTTTATTAGATTGTTTATTTGAGTAGATTATAACCTCCTTGAGGGCAGAGCCAATGTTTTATTTTTCTCTTACATATTTGTGGGGGGAAAAACAACTAAACTGTTCAAACCGTTTTATATATTTGAATATTTGGTTAGAGAAAGAGGGGAAAAGTTGTAGCAGAAGATTGATCAACTCTTTACAGAAAGTTAGATGTAAACTTTGTCGAATACTCTGCAGAGAAGAAGAGGCTAGCCATTAACTTTCCTAGGGTATGGGAAAATATAAGCTTCTAAACAATCCAGGGGGTAGGGAGGATAGGAGTATTGTTTATTAAAAAGGAGAAAATTAATGAAAGTGCCAAATAGATGCTAGTTGTCATAGTAATGGAGGTAAGCTTTATGACAGTTTCTGGGACAAGTGCTAAGACAAATACCATTTTTTCTTCTTCAATACCAGACACCATGACATGACAGACAAAGTGCTAGACTATGAATCCAGAGGACCTGAATTCAAGTCTTGCCTGTATAGGTTATGCTGTTAGGAGTTCTCAACTTTAGAGAAAATTCCATGCTTCAAATTTCCAACAAGAATGAAGAGAGATGAATCATGTCCTCCCCCTTCATCTCTCCACATCTCCTCACTAGTATATATAGTTTAGTATAAGTGACCATAGCATACCTAAACAGGGATGTAATGGTAGCTTGATGGTACATTGGATAGAACTCTGAACATGGAATCAGGATGACTTGATTTAAAATCCAGCCTCAGAAACTTACTAGATGTTTTCAATGACATTTCAAGAAATAAAAGATTGAGTTGGTGTAGGGACATTTGAAAAGGAGATACAAGTTGTTACAGTCTCACTTTAAATATTTTCTTAGAATCACATGCTTATCTTATAATTTGCTCAAATTTTATTTACATCAGAAATGATATGAAGAAAGTATGTAGACTTTGTTTTGCAGTGAACTCCCTCTTGCTATTTACAAATATATAACTTCAACATGCAGTTGTTTTATGAAAGATCTCCTCTCGTGCAAGCACTTAGAAGGATGGTATAAGGCAAGGCACTTGACTTCAAGACAAAGCTAAAGAGACACAAACCAAGTGTTGAATTTTCATCAGTGGTTTTTCATTGATCAATTCAATCTCTTACTTCTTGAAATGTCATTGAAAACATTTTCTTTAGCCCCAGGGGAATGGAAAATAATTTATTTATCTCTTACCAAGAAAAAGATGCTTTCCTCTGGAGAAACCTCTGTTATATTCACTTTGCAGAAGGCAAATTCTACTCCTCCAGAATACAGGGAAATCTGATATGGGATTAAAAGAATCAAAATTAAAATATACATGTACTAAACCACATTGAATCTTAGTAAAGAATGAAATGACCAGAAAACACATAGTTGGAATAATTCTTCATAGTGTTACTTCCCTGTATTATAAATATAATGATATACATTTTTTAACCAGACCTAAGGTTTGGGGGTAGCTAGGTGGTGCAGTGGATAGAATACTGGGCCTGGAGTCAGGAAAACTTATCTTCCTGAGTTCAAATCTGGCCTCATATACTTACTAGATGTATGACCCTAGGCAAGTCACATAATCTGTTTGCTTTAGTGTCCTCATCTGTAAATTTATCTGGACAACGTCATGACAAACCAATATAGTATCTTTGACAAGAAAACCCCAAATGGGGTCACCAAGAGTCAGACTTGGCTCAAAATGACCGGACTATAACAACAAAATAACAACAAAAGTGGTTTCATAAATTTAGAGAGCCTCTTTCACTAAATGGATAGATGTTCTATCAATATAGATCAGCCTCTTCTCTACAATTAAAACCCTTAAATAGCAGACTGGTTCATATAAAGGGAAAGTGGCTTACCCAGGGTCATCTAGTAGGTATGTGTCAGAGGCAAAACTTAAGAGGAGGTCTTTCTGATTTTGAAACCAGCTCTTTCTCTGCTGTGTTACTATTCCATATTTTACATAAAGAATCATAATCAGGTATTTTTAGTAATAGAAGACACCTTAGAGAGATAGAAGCCAATTTCTCAGACTTTAGATGAGAAATAGTTTTAAAAAGGCTAAATATAACATGGCACAGTTGGTGCTAGGCCTTGGGGTATTTACATTCTAGTCTAGTGTACTTTGCTGCTTTACTATTCAATTGTCTGTCATTTGGCAACTTTAATCATTGGAACATAGCCAAAAATGTAAGGAAATGTAAAACCAACCGCTGATTAGGGACCAAGATAATTGCTATCCTCTCTACCATCTGCTTTGTATAGGAGAGGTGTGGCATCACCTCCAAGCCCTCACCCAGAGATGAACGATTTTTTAAAAAGGATAGGTTCAAGGAAGAGCATGTAAAAAATTCAAAAATGCCAATAGTAGAAAAAAATAATAGCTGACTGTGATGGGGAAGGCAGAAAAAAAGCTATAAAAATTAAACAGAAGAACTTAAAAAAAAATCTAGGACTTTTTTGTGGAGGGCAAATAGCCCCACACAGCTCTGTGCAGTCACTGTGGATATCAATCTATGCTCCCAGTTCAATAACTGAAGTTCAAAATAATGATCTTGAATTGTTAAGACAAGGTTAAGTCAAGTTCAGTTCACTCTGTTTAATAAAGCATGAAAGTTTATTATAATACATCTCTAAGCCACTACATTTTTTTTAAAATATGGATATTTTATTTATGGAAAGAAAGGGGCAGAAAGGAAATCTGTGTAACTTGAGTACAAGCATAGTCCCTCCTAAACAAATGTTTAACGTGAGACATAATCTATGTGAGTGGACCTGAATGAAAGCATGTTGTTCAAAGGCACATGTACTGACTGAAGGTGGAGATCGGCTGCAAGGTGTTGTTTTCCACCAGCTGATTTACATCTGCTCGTTTCCAGGGTTTTGAAGAAGATAACTGAGAAATAATAAACCAAACACTTCTTAATGACTATGAGATGATGATGATGATGATGATGATGATGATGATGATGATGATGATGATTATACCTAATTGAATTATGGACTTGAGATTTTTGATTCTGAGTTAGAAATGGATCACTACTCTCAAGAACACCAGAATCTTATATTGGAAAGTATTTAAAAATTATAGGGGAACATAAAACATGAAAAGATATGAAAACACAAGGTATGAAAAGCAACTACCTTCTGCTTCTTAAGAGGTGGAGAGTCATATAGTAAAAGCAGCTCCTTCAGGTGGAATCAGGTGAGAAAGCTGATGAAAATAGTAATAGCTAACTAATATTTGACATTTTCTATGTTTCAGAAATTGTGCTAAGCACTTTATAATTATTAACTCATTTGATGCTCACAAGAATCCTGTGAGGTAGGTAGTTATTATCCCCCTTTTACAAATGATGACAGCAAGGGAAACAGGGTTGACTTGCCCAAGGTCACACAGCTAGTTAAGTGAGTGAGGCCAGATTTGAACTCAAGAAGAGTTCCTGACTCCAGGCCTGGCACTTTATCTACTCTCCCACCTAGCTGCCTTACTGGTAGGTTCTCCTGTTCTCATTGGAGGAAAGTGGTATAGCTGTTGGAAAGTGATTAGAGGAGAGCTAAATCCTCCCCTTCTGTGAACAGCAGGCAGGAATTTTAGCTCTCTAGACCCTGAGATAGGTTACATATCTCCTGACTGCAGTTCTTAACCCCAGGTCCATATTCTCTGAATCTGGGTGGAGGAAGGAATATGACATTTTTATTTTCACTACCCTCTAATTGAAATTTAGCATTTCCTTCCATTATTTATAAATGTTATTATGAGAAGGGATATATAGGCTTCACCATGCTGTCAAAGAGATCCATGGCACAAATCATAATAAGAAACTCTATCTCAGGGACTTGTCTATGTTTCCCTTTACTGCCCTTTATGACTCAAGAAAGGGAAACACTTCTTTAAAACCAATAGGAAAAAGACTTGACTTAAGGAAACTACTGTTTCAGTAAGATTGTAAGATTTTTGTTTTACTAAAAGGGATTAATACTTCTTGAGCAGCCATGGAGTATCAGAAAAGGATCTTCATCCAACAGGAGAGTAGACAGACTCAGAAGATGAGGAAGTAACACTTGGTTCAGACCATTCTCTAAAAGAGAATTGGTACTTGGGCCTGAAATGTAGAGTTATGAGTTGTATGGGCACAGGAGCTTCCTTGCTTGTGTATCTTTTTACTAGATTTCTATAAATATGTGTCCCCACTATGGACACTGTGTCCATTGGTGGGATATTATGACTTAGATTTTTGGATGGACTGTATTATTTTGAGTATTCTTTTTTTTAGTATTCTTTTTAAGAATTAACTTATTTTTATTTTTTAACATTCACTTCTGTAAGATTTTGAGTTTAAAATTTTTTCCTCCTCCCTTTCCTCCTCTTGCCCCAAGATGGTGTGTAATCTGATATAGACTCTACATATATTCATATCAAACGTATTTTAACATTAGTCATGATGTAAAGAAGAATTACAATGAATGGTAACAACCATGAGAAAGAAGAAACAAAAGAAAACAATGAAAGAAAAGAAAAGGGGAGCAAATAGTATCTTCCATCTGCATTCAGACTCAATAGTTCTTTCTCTGGATGTGGATAGAATTTTTCACCATGAGTCTTTTGAAGTTGTCTGAGATCCTTGCATTGCTGAGAAGAGCTAAGCCTATCAAGGTCAGTCATTGCACAATGTGGCTGATACAGTGTACAGTGTTCTCTTGGTTCTGCTCATTTCACTCAGCATCACTTTGTATGAGTCTTTCCAGGTTTTTAAACAACATATTGTAGGGTTATGGTTCTTAATTTACTCTGCTATCTGCTTTCATTTTGTGGGAGAGTTCATCCCATTCACATTCACAATTAGGATTACTATCTGTGTCTTTCTCTCCATCCTGTTTCCACCCCTGTTTATGCTTTTCTCTCTCCTTTCTCCCTTTCCCTCCTCACCAGAACCTTGCTTTTGACCCCCCCACAGTCTGCCCTCCCCTTTATCAGCCCCATACCTTTTTTTCCCCTTTATCCTTACTATTTCTTCCCTCCCTTCTCTCCATCCTCTCTCTCTTTTCTTTCCCCCTTCCCCTCCCACTTCCTATAGGGTAAGTTAGATTTCTATACCTAACTGATAATGTTATTCCCTCTTTGAGTCAAATCTGATGAGAGCAAGGTTCAGACAATATTCACCTCCCTCCCTTCGATCCGTCTACTGTGATAGGTTTTTGTGCCTTTTTTTGTGATGTAACTTACCCTTGAATGCCTCGTCCTTTCCTCTTCTCCTAGAACAATCCCTTTTCACCACCCAGTTAGATTTTTTATCATCACATTAAAGTCAACTTAAACCCACGGCCTCTGTCTATGTATACCCCTTCTAATTGTCATAATAATGATACAGTTCTCAAGAGTTACAAGTAAAAAAAAAATTTAAAAAAAGAGTTACATGTATCATCTTCCTCTTGAGGGATGTAAACAGTTTGTCCTTATTAATGCATGTTGTAATTTTTTCTTTCTTGTTTACCCTGCTATGCCTGTCTTGAATTTTGCATTTGAAGATCAAATTTTCTGTTGAGCTCTGGTCCCTTCATCAGGAAGGCTTGGAAGTTCCCTATTTCATTGAATATCTATCTTTCCCCCTGAAAGATTATGCTCAGTTTCACTGGGTAGTTGATCCTTGCTTGTAATCCAAGCTTCTTTGTCTTATGGAATATCGTATTCCGTGCCCTCCGATCTTTCAACGTAGAAGCTGCAAAGTTCTGTGTAATCTTGACTGTGGTTCCATGATGTTTTAATTGTTTCTTTCTGGTTACTTGTAATATTTTCTCCTTGACCTGGTAATTTTGGAATTTGGCTACAATATTCCTTGGTATTTTCAATTTGAGATCTCTTTCAAGTGATGATGGGTGGATTCTTTTCATTACTATATTACCTTCCAGTTTTAGAACTTCAGGGCAGTTTTTTTTTAAATGATTTCCTGAAAGATGCTGTCCAGGCTCTTTTTTTTAATCATGGTTTTCAAGTAGACCAATAATTTTTGAGTTGTCTCTCCTGAACCTATTTTTCCAAATCCGTTGTTTTACCAATGAGGTATTTTACGTTTTTTTTTCCTATTTTTCATTCTTTTGTTTCTATTTGACTGATTCTTGATCTCTCATATAGTCATTAGCTTCCTCTTGTCCAATTCTAATTGTTAACAAATTGTTTCCTTCTATTAGATTTTATACCTTCTTTTCCATTTGGCCTATTTGACTTTTTATTTTATTTTATTATTATTATTTTTTTTTGGTCTAGGCAACAGGGTTAAGTGACTTGCCCAGGGTCACACAGCTAGTAAGTGTTACATGTCTGAGGCCAGATTTGAACTCATGTCCTCCTGAATCCAGGGCTGGTGCTGTATCCACTGTGCCACCTAGCAGCCTCCCTCATTTTACTTTTTAACGGGTTGATTTCTTCCATGTATTTTTTTTTCCCAATTTGGCCAATTGTATTTTTTAAGGACTTGTTTTCTGCAGTCTATTTTTGTCCTTCCTTTTTCAAGCTATTGGTTCTGTCTTGCATACCTCTCATTTCCTTTCCCAATTTTTCTTCTCCCTCTCTTATTTGACTTTTAAAATCCTTCTTGAGCTCTTCGAAGAAGGCTTTTTGGGCTTGAGACCAGTTCATATTCCCCTTTGAGGTTTCAGATGTGGGTGTATTGACAATGTTGTCCTCTTCTGAATTTATGCCTTGATCTTCCCTGTCCCCATAATAAGAATCTGTGGTCACTGTCCATTTCTGCTTTCTGTTCATGAAGTTTGCCTATTTCCTGGCTTTTCAAATTGAGCTGTCCTGCTGGAGCACAAGGGGTACTGACCCAAGCTTCTTGTGCTGGGAGTCCAGGACCTGGTCACTAGCTTTTTGTGCTGGGGCCACAGGTGCTGGCAGCTGGAGGTTGTAGGGTTCTGGCAGCTTACCTGGGGCTGAGCTGAGGTGAGCAATGCTGGAGCTCTTGGGGTTGGGGTAGAGAGTCTGGCCCCTGGAGGACTCCTGCTCACCTGGGCTTCTTTATAGCACTCAAATGTTTGGCTGCTGGAGGATCAAATTTTGAATATTCTTGTTTTTGCTTTCTATTGCATAAATATTATTCTGATTATTATTGCTTTTGACTTCTCCTTTAATACATCTTTCATATTTAAGAATTAGTGATGTCTTGTGACTACTTTGTATAAATGGGAAGCCCACTGGTGGAAACTCAGGATCTACAGTTGTGAGTAGTAAGAGTGGATCCTCTACACATTATTAATGAGTTACATGTAAGACCCTGAGGGAGAAAGTTTGTAGCATCATGGTCATGGTTTGTGGCATCATTGGTCAACCAGCCCTCTAGAAAATCCTCCATAATCTTCCAGCAATAGTATAGGCTGTTGTGAAGAAGACAACCTCTACATGTCAGATGCCATAATATACCCTAAGGCTCTACTGTCAGCTATAACTTGGATGGAGAAAATGGGACTTTGCTGCAGCGTTAAAAATAATGGGGATACTGATAGCACTTTCAGTCCCTCAGCAACTTAAAAATAATTGAGTTCAGAAGTCTCTAGTTCACAAGAACAATTAAATAAAATATTCTGCCACTACTAGTTCCCCTTTAACCTCTCACTCTCAAAGGGGCTCAGCACTGGTGAACCATCCTGGTCTTGCCATGTTTCACCCCTTCTCCTCCACCAGGTCAGCACTTGCTGCTTCCTGGCAATTCCACTCTCTTCCCTCCACTTCAACTAAACTTTAGGCCTTCACTGAATTTAAGGTAACATTCATGCCACTTTTCTCCTGACAGTTTTGTACCTTTTACCACAGGCATTAAAGTTGATAGTTGCTCCGCTGATTAAAAATATTTTGATTTAAAAAAAAGTTATACTCCCTTAGGACAAAGAATAGGGTCAGAACACTCATTAGTATCAATTAATAAAAAGAATGAAATAAAACTGTGCTCTCATCATTATTCCTTTATTGTTTCATTGCAATTTAAATAGTGTATGAAGTAGTCCTCACTTTTATGATAATTTTCAAACATTTACAAGAATAATATTTTAAAAATACTGTTGCTTATGGGTTTTGTTGTTTGTAGCTTACCTAAATGTCAGCTAGGTGGCACATTCTAGAGTCAGAAAGACTTATCTTCCCAAATTCAAATCTGTCCTCAGATACTTACTAGATGAAAGTCTGGGAAAGTTAAATGACTGGGAAAAACACTTTACCCTGTTTGCCTCAGTTTCCACATCTGTAAAATGAGATGGAGAGGGAAATGGAAAATTATTCCAGTATGTTTGCCAAGAGAACTCTAAATGGGGTCACAAAGTCAGACACAACTGAAAAGACTGATCAACAACAAAGCATACCTAAAAGTAATGGATAGTTATGGGCTTTGAATAGGGAAATCACCCCCAAAATCTTATTTATCTTATTAGGTAAACATCTACTAATCCATTTTGATAATTTATATTTTTACCAAAGATAGCCCTCTGCTATCACATATTTATATACTGAGCTCCTCCAAAGCATGTTTTCCTGAACCCAACTTGACCCTTGAATTCGATAGCTGAGACCTCTTTCACTCATTGTGGAGTTAGTCCAACCCCATGAAATAAAAAACAAATAACACTTTAAACATGGTGGTTGACAATGATTGTGATAACTGCTGAGATGGAGCAGAAATTGTGTTTGATTATTTATGTAAATTTAATTATGCCAACTTGTATTCATTGTATCATTTTAAGTAGATAATTGTCATAAATATTAGTCAAACAAAAGATTATCATTTGAATGACATTACCCTTCTAATAAAGCCACAGGAATGGACTGTACTAATTAGGGACTAAAATGCATATGCTGTGATCTTAATATAAAACTGTTTCAGTATTGCTGTGCACAACTTGACGAAAGTACAGTTTATTATGGCCAGCCTCATTAAAATAAACCCTCCTTATAGCACTTAGGATGGCGGTCTCCTACAGATAATATTATAATGAGGATACAATGCATTTTGATTGAGTTACCACAAGGGAGAAATTTAATTTAATTAAACTGATCTTCATTAAAGTATTATATTTAAGTGAAGTAATTATATGGCAGGTACAATATGAGAGAGATTCTACTGTTTAAAACCAAGAATATACACCTTCAAACAGTTGTGATTATTTTTTTTTTTGAGAGATAGACCTTTCTCAGTAATTAACCTGTGGTTTGAGTGTAACAAAGGTTAATTTAATGAACAAAAGGGGCAGCTAGGTGGAGCAATGGATAGGTGCTGGGCCTGGAGTCAGGAAGACTCATCTTCCTGAGTTCAAATCTGACTTCAGACACTAGCTGTGTGACCCTGGGCAAGTCACTTAACCTTGTTTGCCTCAGTTTCCTCGTCTTTAAAACGAGCTAGAGAAGGAAATGGCAAATCTCTCTTGTATTTTTCACAGGGAAACCCCAAATGGGGTCACAAGGAGTTGGACACAACTGAAAAATGACTGCACAAAAACTGAATGTAATGAAAACAGTAGAAGGACTGTTCCTTCCCTTCCCCCTTATGCTCTTGATTAAAATAGATATAATGCTGATAGGGATTGTATTTACATAGCATAGTTATTTGTTAGACGAATATCATGACTCTGTAAGAAGTTATATTAGAAATAGAAATCTAGATAGCTATGCATAGAATACTAATACTAATGATAGCTAGTATTTATAGAGTACTATAAGATTGGTGGAGTGTTTTAGAAATATTATCTCATTTTATATTCATAACAGGTCAGGGACATAAATGCTATTATCCTCATTTTACATGTGGCCCATGTATATGTATACATAGACAATGTGTCTATGTATGCATGAATATGTATATATATATAATATGTATATATTCTTTATTTTCTATGTTTATCAAAGTAAATGACTCACATATCCCACATGTATAGAATATCTTTCATTTATAATCAGTTTCTGACCTTAAACTGTTACCACATGAAAAAAATTCACAAGGGTAATGTGTTAAACATTTTTTTAATTGTGGAAATGTTGTAAAGGTTCTATGAAACCCATATTTATAGCCCATCAATTATGGATGTTATTTAATAAAGACTCCCCAGTATAGGTCTGGAAAATACACAGCTTGGGAAAATAAGATGTAATAGTATTTTTTAACTATGAACCTTAGAAATCATCGTTACCATATTATTCTTTAAAATTACTTCATTTTCATATTGTACTAACTCTATTTATATAGGAATAATGGTAAAAGCTTCCAGAATTTTTATTTTAGAAGTAAATTTTCATAGGTGCTAATTTACATATAAACACATGGAAAAGGGAGGTGAATTTATACATATACAAATATCTTGCAAAGAATTGTAAATACGTGTATAAGTATTTTATATTTGCATCCATGATAAGGCATATTTATCAGACTATGATTGTATAAATATAAAATTTATGCAATTATAACATCTGCTAAGGAACAAATAAATCTGTGTACCACCTTCGTTGGCTGCCCTTTTTGTCTGATGATTGAGGTGACTAGAATGATGTCACCAACCTTCTGTTTGCTCCTAAACCCTTTCCCAAAATAATTTGTCTCTGAGATACTTTACTAAATTATTCCAAGGGATTACATCTTTGGTCAATGAAAAAAGCAGAGATGAAGACCTAATGCTTTTTAATTGAGCAAAATGAATAAGCTTATGTTTGTCATAGGACCCAAGAAAGTCACTCAACTTAGTAGATTGCTTTTAATAACATAGCACTCAGACACTAGAGAGCCTCCTTTTCATTTTAGAAGGCTCCTCTGTCGCTAGTATCATCATATGTTGGAACATCATGATAGTGGCTGAAGGCCGTCTTCTGATTGTATAATCTATTAAATGAGCCAGGTCAGTTTTGGATTTTTTCTCATACTCCTCCCTATTCCTTCAACTCTCCCACCAAAAAAAAAAGTCACAAATCGGCTCAACTGCAAGGGATGAGTATTAGGACAATAATGGCCAAGTCTCAATTTAAGGAGAAACCTATAAGAAAGGACTTTGAAAATTATGCATAAATGAGACAGTGACCTTAGTATGCGAGTCCTAAGCTAAAAGCCATATTAATCTTAATCATTATTTGCCAAAATGTGAGAAGTTTCTGCCAAACAACTGTAAAACATTTGATCTTCAGAGAAATGGCTGTCATTGCTGGCCCAGGTCCAAGGTGACCTTAATCTCTTTTATTCAAGGGGTAAAAGGCCTTGTGCTAAGAGCCTAAGGATACTTCTATTTGATGTAGTTACTCTACTTTGCTTTTACACTCTCATATATTTATCCCCTCCTACGATGAAAATGACAACCCATCCAGATCTTATCATGCTGATCAGTTCTTATCCATATCCTCCTATGAATCCTCCCCAGGGGTACACTCAACTTGCTATATTTTGGACCCTCTTGGCTCAGAGTGAATGTAAATAACTGTTTCTCTTTGGCCAGAAACTCTGAGGATCTTTCCCTCCCAGTATGATTTTTTTTTTTTTTGATTAAAGGGTCCATCCCTTGACTCACTTCTTAAAGAGGCCTATTCACTGGGCATTGCCTCACTCAAAGTGAGAGGCTGAAAAAACCTTAGCTTAAAAGTGCCAAGGTCTTCCATTGCATCCTGGCCTATCTCCAGTCATCCTGATGGATATTTGACCACTGGACCCAAATGGCTCTGAAGGAGAAAGTGAGGCTGGTGACTTTGCATAGCCACCCCTCATGAAAATCAAAGTCAGTTGCAAGTCATGTCATCATCTCCCTAATGTCATGGTCCTCTTCGAAAACGAAGGACAAACCGCAACACAGTATGACTAGCCTTTCTTAGTCATACATTTCTTAGATAATTATTTTTTTTCCACTTCTGTACCAGTCATCCTTGGTAATCTATTGCTACCTGCTCATAGCCAACAGAAGTGTCTTCTAGAATTTTAATATTTTGGAGAATGAGAAATTCCATGCTGTTTCTGACCACCATGTAGCATGGAGGAGACTACTGGTGTTCAATATTCCCTGTGTTTTAAGGTGGAGTATGGGAACAAAAAGACAAAGAATGATATTGACCTGGCCCTCAGGGATGTTATATTCTTACGCTTCTACCTTGCAATATAAACCTCTAAGTAGATTCTACCTCATTTCCTGCCTCAGAGGTAAAATAACTAAATTGTCTACTGAGAAGAGTGGAGGTGGTATAGGAAGCAAAAAAAAAGAGTCCTAAAAGAATCTCCATTTAATCTTCTTTCCAGGTTTTATGAATCAGAACTTTTCAGAGTTAAAGTCTTATCTACTAGTAAAACTTGGTTTTAAAATTCTAAAACTTTTTTGTTCTGCCCAACCTCTTCTACAGAAGGCATCTGGGTATTAGTTGTTTTTCAAACTGTTTCTACTTTGAGGAGTCTGAGTAGATGAATTTTATCTTGGTTCAAACCAGCTACCAGATGACAATGCTGGGTCAACAGAAGTTGTTACTTTGAATGACTGCCTTCTTAAAGTTTTATAAAATAGTTACAGGAAAATCAAATAAAAATGGATAATTTTCCAATTGAGACTAAACTAGTTAAGAAAACTTATTGGTCTTAAAGTAACATGTAAAAGAATAAATATTGTCCATTGTAATAGGTTTTTGCAAAAACAAAAACAAACAAACAAACAAAAGAACCTTAATACATGGCTTTAAATAAGGACTCTAAGATCCTCATGTTAAAAGTTCTCGGCTTAATGTGGCAAATCGGGAACTTAGAAAGCTTCACAGCTTGTATGTATCGGAAGGAGGTCTTGAACCAAGTTTGTACTGACACCAAAAGATTAAGACTAGACATAAAAATGCACTCATGTATGAAACAGGACCATAGGTCTAAAGCTGGAAGGGACTTCAGAAGCCAACTAGCACACCCCCCCACAACCCCACCCCACCACCAGTTGAAGAACTGAGGAAACTAAGGCCCATGGAAGTTTACGTGACTTGTTTATGTCATTATTACAGATAGTAACAGAAGTGGAATTTGAAGTCAAGTCCTCTGACTACAGTGGAAATATTTCCACTGTACTATGGAAGTTATCTGTGTAGATGCAATACTGAAACTATGAATGTAGATGAAAGATCACAAAGGGTTAGAGTAGAGAGAGAAGAGTTGAGGGCTAATAACAGAGTTTTGAAGAATAACATACATTTCTGGGTTGTTGTTGTTGTTTTTTGTCCTTTGTTTTCAAAGAGGACCATGACATTAGGGAGGTGATGCCATGGCATGCAACTGAATTGATTTAAGTGAGGGAGGGACTTGCAAAGTCACAGCTTCACTATCTCCTCCAGAGCCATCTGGGTCCAGTGGCTGGATATAGATCAGGATGAATGGAGATGGTCCTGGCATTGGGAGACCTTGGCCTTTTTAAGCTAAGTCTTTAACAGGTTTCAGTCTTACTGAGGCAATGCCCATTCAGTGATTAAGGCTTAATAAGAAATGAGACAGAGAATGGCCTCTTTTCCTAGTCACAAAAAAAGAAAAGAAAAAGAAAAAATCAATAATCTGGGATGAGAAGACCCTCTGGGTTTCTGGCCAAAACAGAAACAATTGCTATTTACGTTCACTCTCAGCCAATCAGGGCCCAAACACCGACCAAGTGGGACTTGGCATGAGACCTGTTGTTAGCCAGTCAATGTGAGCCAAAGTAATTTGAGTTTCGGGCATGGCCCTTAAGAAAAAAAATATAGCCTGTAAACCCCAAGATATCTTGTGAGGTTTGAGTGATGGAAATTTATATGTCTTTGGGCAGAGCACCTGCAGGTAAGGGTATGATACTGTAAGTGGACAGAAAAGTAAGATAAGAAAGGAAGGAAGGAAGGAGAGGAGGGAAGGAAGGAAAAAAGGGAGAAAGAAAAAAAAGAAAGACTGAATGTGCACTGAATGTGCTGATTTTGTCTGATCTCAGAAGCTAAGCAAGGTTAAGCCTAGTTAGTGATTTGATGGGAGACTGCCTGGGAATATTGGGTGTTGTAGACGTTTTGGGGGTAGAAAGACAAACAAGGTGGAATCAGAGAAGTAGGAAGTAAACCAGAAGTTTAGAGTATCATTGAAGTGAAGGAGAAGAGAGTATCAAGAATTTGAAGGTCATCGCTGTCAAATGATGGAGGCACAGCTGATAGAGTGCTGGGCCTGGTTCAGGAAAACTCATTTTCCAGAGTTCAAATCTAGCCTCAGATACTTAGTAGTTGACCTGGGAAAGTCACTTAACCCTGTTTGCCTCAGTTCCTCCTCTGTAAAATGAGCTAGAGAAGGAAATGGCAAACTCCTCCAGTATGTTTTTGTCAAGAAAACTCTAAATAGGGTCGGTAAGAGTCAGAAACAACTGAACAACATTGTCAGATACTTCAGTAAGGGGTGTAAAAACTGAGCAAAGGTCATTAGATGAAAGAGATTCACAGTTGTTACTTTGGGTAGTGCAAGGTGAGTTTCACAGAGGTAGACAAGAGAGTCAGAATACAAGGGGTTAAGGACTGGTAGAATGATGAGTCAATGAATGATGACTCTTTTTTTCAAGAAGTTTCTCATTAAAGGTTGAAGAGAAATGAAGTAACTATAAAGGATGGGAGGATTTTAGAACTAAAATATTTAGATTTTACAAATGACTTACCCAAGGTCACACAGGATATGGTCCAAATTTGAATCTAGATCTGGTGTTCTTTCCACTTCATCAAGCTGTATTCTGTTTGAACCACTAAACTTTAAATGTTTTACTAAGGATATCCTTAAGGATATCCTAAAAATTTACTGTGACCACAAATTTTCATGCTACAACTCAGTGCCTTTTTTTAAACCTTTAAAGTAGGAAATAGGATTATTTTCTAAAGTAATTTAAACTTGTACATGAATAATTAATATATTTTAGGAGAGTGTTTCACAGGCATTGCATTTTACATGGGTATTGAAGGAAAAATGACTTTTAAAAAAAAGATATATAGCAGCTTGCACAGTATCTAGCTGTAGTAGGAACCTATTGAATGAATAAGTGAATTAACAAATGAATCAAATCTTTGCATTTAAAAGTGAAAGCGGATTTATATTTTATCAACTTCAAAAATATTTTTGCAGTCATTTCCAATTCACGATGGCTCTTGTCTAGTAGAAGACAATTAGAATCCATTTGGAGGGTCCAGTGAAGAGGATATACTATTTAAAAAAAATTGTATGTTAT
This sequence comes from Vombatus ursinus, assembly GCF_900497805.2. Taxonomy (NCBI): domain Eukaryota; kingdom Metazoa; phylum Chordata; class Mammalia; order Diprotodontia; family Vombatidae; genus Vombatus; species Vombatus ursinus. The sequence goes on along the minus strand of NW_020954599.1, from coordinate 36,590,271 downwards.
TCACCTAATCCACCCTATTCATGATGCCCATTGAAAATCTCTGATTTAACAAAAGACATGTAAAGTTTTTTATAATTTACAATGTTTTCTTAAAAATTTAAAACCAATCCAAATGTATTTCATTTATCATGTGGATAATTTTGTGTTGAGCATTCTGGTACATAATTGAAACAAAAGTGAAAAAAAATAGACTTTAAGGGAAAATTAAGCAACTTGTTAAGTCTCTAAATTCAATTAAACTCATATTAAAAAGCATGTATTAAGTATCTTCCATGTGATAGGTATTATGTAAATGCTAGAGCAGTTGTTGAACTGCATTGGCAAAGACACTGAAATCACTTTCTAGAATGGAAAAAATTAACAAAGGAAAAAAATATTCAAACCAAAAGGAATCAACAAAGAGACAGAAGAGGTTAATAGGACAGTTTCATTATTTTTAATTCCATGCATCCATAGGCCAACACTTAACATACCAATAAAGTATTGCCACAAGTTAAAGATTGTTGGTATCTTTTACCTAAGGTACGTTCTTCTACGTTTTCTGTACTTTGAATGTATTTATAGAAGTTATAGTTTCTCCCCCAAGGATTTCTTCAGGTGGATATTTAAAAGCCACTCTAAAGTTGGTCAAAAATATTTTGCTTAATTCACTGTGGGGGCATTATAGTTTCTTGTACACGCAAGGGCTGGTAGATTATAAACACTACCTTTTTCTTTAAACTGCTGCAGCAAGAAACCGATACAAAGAGAAAGGGGATCGTTTCTTCATCCAAATGTCTCATGAAATTATTCACAGTGTAGAAGCCTTTGAAATTCTGAGGCAGATTTCTTTTTAAACTTTTACTTCAAATCCATTTAATTTCAATATAGAATAAGATACAGATCCCTCATAGATTATGCATGACATATATAAGAGTATACATACATACATACATACATACATACATACATATTAACAATTCAACGATTTGTCCTCTATGGTGATTTAATTTTCTTTCTTAGTCTTTTTTAGGTATTTTGGGGAGGGGTATGAGGGGGTAAAAGATGAGCATCATGATGTCAGAAGAACCTTGGAAGTTGAGTATTTCATAACAGTTAAAATGCTACTATGGCATTTGAAAGTGCAAAGTATATATAGACATCTGTAGGTGTTAAAGTTATCTGTTAAAATGAACATACTAGCATTTAGGTGGTATTTGAAACATACAGTTCTTTTCCAGAATTAATTAATTAGGTTAACAACATGACTAATTCCTTTAGCTTCTTTGGAAGTAATAGCAGTGTGTAAATTTTATTTCCATTTTTTAGTAATGCTGATAAGTAGCCTATTTTCCATCTCTAATCCAGCATATGGACCTATAATGACAGAATGTTAGAGATGGAAGAACCTTAGAGTTTCATTCATTCAATAAAAGTGTATTAAGTGCCTACATGCCTAATATATACAGAGTACTCTGCTGGATATTGTGGAAAGGGATGCAAATTTTAGAAAAAGGACATGCAAGCTAATAGCCTGATCATCTAGCAGTAGACACCAATGTGCATAGCTATAATACGTGATATTAAACACATTCATTAGAGTTCTGTAAAGTGCAAAGGGGAGGATAGGAGAAGGTTATTACTGACAGGGAAGCTTCACAAAGGAGGTTTGTGAAAGGGCTAGATAGTAGTATTGTTTAGCCCAAAGGTTCTTAACCTCTGTGTGTGTGTGTGTGTGTGTGTGTGTAATGGACACATTGGAAGTCTGATGAAATGTATGGAATTCTTAAAATAATATATTTAAATGCATAAAATGTATTAAGAATCCCGGGATTAGAAAAATTATATATTGATTTTATGGATGGTAGCAATATGAGATAAGGCTGGAGATGTAAGGATGCTGGTCATTTTAATCCAGCCCCTAAATTAGCAAAGGAGTAAAAGAAACCTGGATAGGCTAACTGACATATGGCAGATTCAGATCTTGAGTCCAGGCCCCTTACCTCTTAATCTATTGCTGTCTTCCTTTGTAGCATGTTACCTAAAAAGCTGGCTCAATGCCCTACTCAGCTGGCAAATGATCTACCCATGTCCAATTATTGGCAATGTATTGTAAGGGACTATTTGGAGCTGCAGCTCGCCTTCTCCTCTCTCCCTAACTTCCTTTTAGGGATGTAGTGATTTTTTGTGGGGTTTGAACACTCCCAGGTATTCTACCCTGTCTTGCTTCAGTGTGTGGTACATAGTCTAGTATAAAGTAATGAAGAGCGGTGAGCATCTGGGAAGATCAGAGTGGAGTCAGATCAATTCCAGCATTTCCAGGGGCTACAGCAAGCCCTGAACTCACTTTTCTGTGCACTGATTATTAGTTCTTACGATAGACTTTCTGTAGGTATAGGTACTGACACAGAACAAGGGAGGAGTTTAGGAAGACCCGGTTTCACATCCCACATAGAACATTTCTCAGTTGTGTCACTATGTCACATTATGTCAATTTCTTCAAGTGTCAGATTTTGCTTTAGTAAAATGAAAAGATAGTACCTGCAGTAGCTGACTTCCAATGTTGCTTTGAGGATGGGAGATAATACAAATAAAACTTAAAAAACAAAACAAAACAAATTAGACCTATGATGTCAGTGATTTAGTGAGTGCTAGATGAAAGAAATGATTTTACCAAGGGAGATCAGAACCTGTTTTGCAACATAAAACATTAGGGAATTACTGGAGGCACTAAACATTTAAATGATTTACACAGGATTCCTCTGTCACAGGTAGGACTGGAACCCAAGATTTCCTGATTCTCAGGCTAGTTATCTGCTCATGATGCCTCTCACAATGGCCTGTAAATTTTAAAATCCTTACATAAATGTCAGTTGCTATTTTTAGTAGTAGGAGCAGTAGGGTACATTCAGCCATTTCTAAGAATGTGGAAAATGATTAAGAAGGATGCTCTTGCCATTCTACCCTGTGTTCCAAAATGCAGGTGGAGAAAAAGTTTCATTGCTAATCACTGTGTCACTTTCTAAAATGGGACTCACAAAAGAAGCACTTTTAGTTGTTTTTAAGTAAGTACATCACTATGGGAAGGACTTGTGATTTTGGTATCCCCATTGAGTGTAAGTGGCTATAACTTAGTAGCTAAGTCTTAGGAGAGTTACTCAGAGTGGTTAAGTAATCTGTTGTTGGTCACATAGCTAGTCAATGTCAGAGGGTGGATTTGAGCCAAGAACTTTGTGACTCAGTCTACCCACACTCTTTCTGGCAGGTCAAGTTACAGCTTATTTAATTAATAAAGTACCTGATGTTTAGCATGGAATTATATAATGGAAAAATCTTAACTATAGACCTTTTTTCATGTGTTAATTCATATAATTAAAATAACAATAAGAACCATCATTTACATTAAGTTTAGGGCTTTCTATTATATAACATGTTATAAGATCCAGCCTTATGGCCTATTCGATGTTTCCCATGGGACATAGTTTTTTGTCTTCCTTCATTCCCCATTGGCAGTTGCTTATGACTAGAATGTACCCTGTCCTCTTCTCTCTCTGTGGTCCTTTAGCTTAAGCTTCACCTTCTACAAAGAAACCTCTTCTGACTTCCTGACCACAACTCCCCAAATTATTGTGTATTCATTATATATATATATATATATATATATATATGTATGTATGTATATATGTGTGTGTATATATATATATATATATATATATGTATACACACACACATATGTGTATATATGTATATATTATGTCTCCCCCATTAAAATATGAGCTCCCAGAGGTCAAGGATCTTTTCACTGGTCTTTTTGTCCCTTGGGGGAGGGGTGGTGGTGGAACAGGAGCAAATAAAAGCAAAATACATTGTTATCATAATATGTAGTTTGACTGGATCATACCCCTTCTGAAAAAATCTGACTGAATTGCACCTATCCCCCTACTGCTTAAGACTGAATAACAATATCTGACTCAATTGCCTCCATGCCTTACCCTGAATACACAAAACCCTACTGAACATTGCACTCTTTAGCTATACAGGGACCCACACCTGTAGCATCCAACATTGAACTCAGTACTGTAAAGATAGACTGTATGTCATTGGTCCATTCAAATGGAGAATAATGTTGTTGATTGACTGTGTACTCTAAGGAATCCTAAAAATTCATTACAGCCAAATCTCTACCATAGGAAACCAAATTTGCTACCAGGCAGTGGTTTTCCTTAGTGCCCCAATACATTTCTTTTCCTTTTAATTTGGCTACTCATTTCATTTGACCTCAGTAAGATTCTCTTTGGGCTTTCAAAGAACAAAAGTTGAAACATATCCCAACTATTCCAAGTGCCTAGCACAGTGCCTGGTAGCAAGTGTGTGCTTTAAAAAATTCTTGTTTGATGACTACTATCGAAGTGTTTTGTATGACTACACATCTATAACCTGGATCAAGTTGCTTCCCTTTTCAGTGAGGGTGGGTGGGGAGGGAGGAAGGGAGAAAATTTGTAACCCAAAGTTTTAAAAACACATGTTAAAAAATAAAAATAAAAAATAAAAAATAATTCTTGTTTGATTACATGCATTATGTCAGGCCGTTGAGGATCACTTTGAGGTGGGTAACACAACTATTATCCCAATTTTGCATGTGAGGAAACTGAACCTCACAGAACAGAATTGACTTGCCCAAGGTCAAACACTGAAGCTTCAGATCTAATATCAGTCTTTATATAAAATGCAGTTATAAAGTATTCTCAATCAATCCATCATCCAGCAAACATTTTTAAAGATATTATTATATAGCAGGTACTATGCTAAGCCTTGGGGATTTCAAAACAAAAGTGAAACTCCCTATACTCATTTCTACTGTAAATTTATCTTACATTAATCATGGGAATATCATATACACATAAAAGTATTATACAAAATAAAAACAAAGTAAATGAGGTGGATTGTCACTAGCAGCTGAAGGGAACAGAGAATATTGCAGACGGCCAGAGCTTTGAAGGAAGCTAGAGGTTTTAATAGGGTGAGGTAAAGAGAGAGTCCATTTCAGACATGGTTGGGTAAGGACAAGATAGAAGATGATGTTGTTATTGGTGTTTGTCCTTCATTCTTGGACCAATGACATCACAAGCATGATGTCTTGGATTTGAATGACGTAGAACTGTACGAAGTCCTCAGTCTCGCTCTCTGGCTCTCTCCTCCAGAGTCATCAGAGTCCAGTGGCAAGACAAAGTTCAAGAGGACTAGCAATGGCCCAGGATGCAGTGGGTAACTTTGGCCTTTTTAAATTAAGGTCTTTCTCAGGTATCAGTTTGTTTGAGGCCACACCCATTCAATGACCAAGGGCTAGATCAGAATTGAGACAAAAGATGGCAGAATTTATTATCCCAAAGATTTCATTCTGGGCAGGGAACACCCTCAGAGTTTCTGGCCAGAACAGAAATGATTGCTATTTACACACATTCTTAGTCATCAATATCTAAACAATGTGCCATTGAGGCTTGGGCAGGGTCTGTTTATTGGCTCTGATTATTATTTCCTCATTGTCTGGTACTACTTCATGCATCAATTGTGTTCTTGGTGTATCAGTCCCTTCTTGTTCCTTTTCTCTGTCTTATTCCATGTTTCTCCTCTCTGGCTAGTGGTTCTCAGCTGGTTGCTTCAATTAACTTTTCAGTGGCCCCCACCTGGCAGCTTCCATTGTTTCCTGCTGCTATTTCCCATTTGCCTACAGCTCTTTATCTCTGAGTTTGGCTTCTTTGGTTATCAGTGGGGGCTGGTTGGACTATTGTTTGTAGTACTCCTAATTTCCTGCTGATTTTATCACTAATTCCCTACTGATCTTTTGTTCACTTTTAATTTCATTTCCACCCAATTCTGTCCTCAGGATACTGACTGTAGTTTACAGAATCCATATGGGGAAGCATATTTTGCCAGAATTTTATAATCTATAAACAGCTTAATTATTTTAATTATTGTCAACCAAGATTGAGTAAGATCTAAATATATTTGCTCATGTAGTTTCTTTGAAAGAATAGATTTTTGACAAGGTGTTTACATAGAGAAGTACTATAGCTTGTCTTTCAGGTTGTCAGTACTTTAACTCAGGTGATATCCCCCCAGTGACTTGTTCAACAACTGTCTTTACTCACAGATTTTACTTGAACCCCTGCAGATGGTTGGCTTACAGAAAACAGTGGATTTGCATTATTGGAAGGAATGCTTTGGCATTCTAGATTTTAAAAAACAAACAAACAACCTTTTGTTTTTTCTTGATCTTTCGATTCCTGGGGCATTTTTCTTGATTACATCAATCTCCAATTCTCTAGAGTGATGTTAACAGTCTCAATCTAAGGAAGATTCTGCCTCATTATTGGATTTTGCTTTTTTTGATAGTGGCAGTGCTCTGTGTTTCACAGGGCATGATAGTTCCTTCAGCTCCCAAGAGGCCAAGAGTGAGTCACATCAATTCTGAAATGTGAGGTCCTGATACCCACATAGGCCTTCCGACATCAGAAAGATGTGATAAAAGAAAAATAAAAGTTGCTCTGCTTCTAGAGAAAATAATTTCTATAAAAAAAGTTAATTGTAAGTTTTTAAAAATAAAACTTAGAAATTGCAATTGTATTCATGATAGTTAACTTCAATATCTGCATTAAAAGTGGAGGGTAAAACAGTTCTGGCTACTATAAAATTATTAATCATCAATAATTATTAAGTACCTATTATGCCTCAGATAATGCTGTCTAAAGTGCTAGCTATATCACTAAGGAATGTCAGAGAGGTTTGTGTAAATGTTTAACAAGTGGCTTTCAATGGTGAAAACATGTGCCCACGACACAATTTTGAGGTGAATCTGTATGGTTAATAATTTCTCCATCGATTCCTTAAGTTTAAGCAATCAAACATCGTTGTTGTTCTTCCTTCTTTGAATTGGATTTAAGGGAGAGAGAGCTGTGCAAAGTCACAAGTCTCACTTTTTCCTCCAGAGTCAGCTGAGTCAAGACATGGTGATAAGTCAAGATAAGTCAAGTCAAGATGAGACAAGTCAAGATAAGGATGACTAGAGATGGCCCAGGATGCAGTGGGAGACCTTGGCATTTTTAAGTCAAGGTCTTTCTCAGGTCTCACTTTGTCTGAGTGAGGTAACACCCATTCATTGATTAAGGCTAAGTAAGAAATGATGCAGAAAAACAAAAAACAAACAAACAAAAAAGCCTCTTTTACCTACTTAAAAAAGAAAAAATTATCAGTCTCTGAAAGGAAGACTTTCAGGGTTTCTGGCCAGAACAGAAACAATTGCTATTTACGCTCACTCTGAACCAATAAAACAATGACCAGCTGAGCCTTGGGTTAGGTCCATTGTTGTCCAGTCAGTAAGATTTGGGTTTAAGGCATAGTCAGGTAGCTCCTTATGAACAAAACAGTAATCAAGCCTTGATTTATAGCGTCTCCCAATTTCTCGAGTGTAAATGCTTACGCTGAAAATTTAACAACCTGCTCATTAGAAAAGAACCCTTCCATTACATTATCAATTTCATGAGGACAGAGACTGTCTTTTGCTTCTTTTTGTATTCCCAGAGTTTAGTACCATGCCTGGCCCATTGTAGGCACTCAATACTTATTGACTAACTGACTGTTTTTGTCCTCCAGCTGAAAAGACTCTGGGGGGTGGGGGGGAGGCCATCTAGGTGTTGTAGTGGATAGAGCTCTGGCCTTGGAGTTAAGAGGATCAGAGTTCAAATGTGACTTCAGATAACTGACACTTACTAGCAGTGTGACACTAGGCAAGTCACTTAACCCCAATTGCCTTGCACATACACAAAAAAGGCAACAACAACAACAAAAAGATTCTAGGACACCTAGGAATGTTGTCAGGATGGTACGGTTGGCTTCCTAATAACCAGATCAGGGTAATTCTGAGACCCTGATCTCTTTTGTGGACTATTTGCCTTTTTTTGTGTTTTGTCTAGCATTCTCTCCCCATCCTCTTTAGTCACATAGATTTATAGAATGTAAGAGCTGGAAAGGAACTGTGTGATTATCCTAATCTGACTTCTTAATTTTACAGATGAGGAAACTGAGATCTAGTTGGTGGGGACAAAGCCAAGGTTTGTGTAATTAGATAGAAGAATCTTTAGGTGTGCTACAACCCTTTAGCCAGAGGCTATTAAATTTCTTTCATGACTTTTTCACTGATATCTCTTTACCTTTAGGGAAAAAAAAGGATTTCTAAGAAAAAAACACAGAACCATTATCTGAATAGGTGCTATAAAGGAATACTGTAAATTATATCTTGCATTTCTTTTTGATGTGGATCTAAGAGATTCTGTAAGTATGATATGAAAGGGCCAATTTGTACATTAAAATATCCAAGTATTATTTACAATAAGAGAGCTATTCTGACTTAGCTTTGTTAGTGCAGTCTACAATATTCTTAAAAGGGCCCAAATTATTCATTACAACAGCAACTAATGTCCATATGATACAAATCTACTTCACAGTTTTCTTTTCTCTGTTCTTTAGACTCTTATTCTCACTGTCTCAACCAAACAATTAAGCTCTTTATTAAACAATTTAATTTATGGATATTTTTCACTTTGCAAAGCATTTTTGTACCCCTTTTAAAAGACTAGACCTGTGAATTCATCTGAGTGAAAAACAAGGGCAACTAAGTGGCTCAATGGATAGAGTGCCAGGCCTGTAGTCAGGAAGATCTCAGCTCAAATCCAAGTTCAGACACGTACTAGCTGTGTGACCCTGGGCTAGTCAGTTAACTCTATTTGCATCAGCTTCCTCATTTGTAAAATGAGATGGAGAAGGAATGGCAAACCATTCCAGTATCGTTGCCAAGAAAACCCCAAATGGGGTCATAACTGACTGAACGACACCAATAAAGATAACAGGTAAAGAAAATCCCCCAGCTAATGAAGATCAGCAAATATTCAGAAACTTTCATTCTTAGAAAGTGCATGGCCATTAAAGGGCAGAGTGATATTTCCAGGACTATACATTCAGTTTATAAGCTGGTTTTAAACCCAGGTTCTGTTCAGTGTTGGCTAGCTTTTTATCACTAAGCTTAACTTCCACAAAGTACTTTTCATACGTGATACTTAGTGAGACTATGATTATTTTGAAGAAACCAAGGATCATTAAAAAGATGGCTGGCAAACATCTAGAAAAGGAATCAGTGATTACAAAGTAGAGTTAAGCATGTATTCATCTAGAATAAGTCATGCCAGACTAACTTCATTTTTCGACAGATTTAACAAATTAGTTCATGAAGGTAATGCTACATTAATATAGTTTATCTGGATTTTAGTGAAAAAAAGTTGGATAAAGAATTATTTCATGCTATTCTTTTGGAGAAAATGGAGACAGATGTATTCAGTGGTATTGTATGGTAGTTTTGTGTATTTTGTTAAACATTTCACAATTATATTCAAATTTGGTTCAAGGTACACCTGGGAGTTTTTGATGATACATGTGACCTGGCCCAAGTTTGACATCTCTGGATTAGATAATAATTCAGTTAGATTGATTTAAATCTGATTGGATGGACAGATTCAAAGAAAAGTTGCTCCTTGTTCAATGTCAAGATGGCAGAAAATCTCAATGGAATTTTCCCAGGAACTTGATTTCCTCCTAGGATAAAATTTTTATGAGTAACCTGGATGAAATTAAACATGGTATGTTCATCATGTCTGCTGATGAAATGAAGCTAGGAAGTGTAGTCAACAACACTTGATGATAGAGTCAGGAACCAAAAGGATCTTGGCAGACTAGATGAACTGGGCTGAATCTAATAAAGTGAAATTCAATTGGAATAAATGATAAATCTTTGCCCTTGGGTATAAAAGAATCAATTTTACAAGTATAAAATGGAGGTGGCATTGATAGATAACCATTTTTCTGAAACATCCTAGGGTTTTTGTCTTCTGAAGTGAATGTAATCTTAGACAAATTAATATAGTGTACAGCTTCCTGGAATAGAGAGGTGATAATCCCACTTGATACCCTGCTCTCAATATTGCCTTTAGTTATGTACATAATAGTTTTAGAGGAATATTGATAATCTGTAGAGCATCCCATGGAGGATAAAAAGAATGGTGAAGGGTGATGAGCCTATATGAGGACTGCTTATAGAATCTGGGGGTGTTTATTCTGGAGAAGAGAAGATGCAAGGAGACCACAATAACTCTTTTTAAATATTTGAAGGACTCACATGTAGCAGCAGGAATTGATTTTTTCTTTTGGTTCCGAGAGGACTGATTCAGGAACAGTAAGTGATAGTTGTCAAGGGGCAAACTTCATTTTTTTGGGGTAGGCAATAGGGTTAAGTGACTTGCCCAGGGTCTCACAGCTAGTGTTGTGTGTCTGAGGCCGCATTTGAACTCAGGTCTTCCTGAATCCAGGGTTGGTGCTCTATCCACTGCGCCACCTAGCTGCCCCCAAGGGGTGAACTTCAGCCTGATGTCAGTCAATTATCCCTGATAAGAGTTGTGGAAAAATAGAATGGGCTGACTTGAGAGATGGCAGGATACCTAACTTTGGAAGTTTTTGAGCAGAGGCTGAACAATCATTTGTTGGGCATGTTACAGAGTAGGATTCTTTTTGTACAGGGGTCATGCTTGATAGTCACTGTTTTCCATTCCAACACCAATTTTGTGACTCTGTGAATATCCTTAGAGAGGAAGGAAGGAAATAAGCATTTGTTAAGTGCCTAATATATTTAAGATGCATTACAAATATTCAAGATGCATTACAGGTATCTCATGTGATCTTCATAATAACCCTATGAGGTAGGTACTGTTATTATCCTCATTTTACAGTTAAGGAAACTGAGATAGATTGGGGAGAAGTGACTCATCCAGGTCACACAGCTAGTGGGTGTCTGAGGCGGGATTTGAATTTAGGTCTTCCTGACTCCAGGTGCAACCCTCTCTCCACTGATTGTCTGGCTGCCTAAGAGAGGTAAAATGATTCTCCAAATTTACAGTTAGTAAGTGTTAAAAGCCAGATCTGAATACAGCTTTTCTACTTCAAAATCAGTCCTCATTTCATCCTGCCTCATAGTCTTACCTTATTTCACTGCCTTGTTTTGCAATGCTTTAAACATTGTCTTCCCAAGAACATTGTAAGCTCTTTTTTAAGATTAGGAAACACATTTTACAATTCCTTTGTAGCAATAGAGCCTGGCACATCATATTACCCAGTAAGTCACTCCCTTTCTGGTAGGATAAAGCTACCTGAAAAACCTAATTAAGAATAAATGGTTGCTTTAGTGAACTTGGAGTCAGAGCAACGTTTTGGATGCTCTCCAGGGTTAATTAATCTAGATCAATTTAGAACCTAGATAAATCAGTTTCACATTTAGTTTCCTAGCTCTGGGCCAAAAAGACTATTCCCTTTCATGTGAGACAGGCAGGATAACCCTCTCCCATGGACAGCTGTCTCTCAATAACAGCGCAGGCTCCTGTGGTGCAAACCAGAACATAAAACCACTGTCTGTCCTACCTACTACCTAAATGACTTTGGGCAAAGTAGTTAACCTTTCTGGTCTCAGCTTCTTTGTCTTTAAAATTCCAGGATAATGGATTTAGAGCTAGAAGGGACCTCTGGGACAATCTGAAGCAACTCCTCTAATTTACAGTTTAAGAGATTGTGACTTTCCCAAGGCCACACAATGTAGAGAAAATATGTGAACTGATTTCCTCTGACTCATTGTACTATGCTGTTCAATTCCTTCATGCTACAGATGAAGAAACTGAGGCCTACATATTGGAAGTGATTTTTTAAATTTCACATAGATGGTAAATGATAAGTCTTGGAATTAAATTCAGGTTTTATGACTCCAAATCCAGCATTCATCCCAATGTATTACCTAATGGGAACTAACTGGAGTGAACTAAATTATCTCTAATGCCTTTTTCATCCAAAAAATATATGATTCACCTGTAGTAGTAGTAGTGGTAGTGATAATAGTTGTAGTAGAAGTAGTAGTAGTAGTAAGGTAAGGAGGAGGAGGAGGAGGAAAAATAGTAGTAATAGTAGTAGTAGGAGGAGGAGGAGGAGGAGGAGGAGGAGTAAATTAAAACTCATTCAAATACACCCTTCTCCCATTTTCAACCTACCCTTAATTTTTATCTTTCTTCCTAAAATTTTCATGTATTTTTCTCTGGACTTTGCGTCACATATTTTTTTTTCATCTATACTGTACTCTTCATTTATTCAACTGAAGTTTTGATTATCCTTTTATGAATCATTATCTGCAGTCATTTATTCCAAGGCTTATTAGACCATTATTACTTTATATCATCCAAAACGCTGTCTTCCTGGAGACTCAACACCACATTTTACTGGCATTAGTACCTGAGCTAACTGAGAAAATTAGAAGTTTAGATTCAGGAACCAAAGGCTTCTCAAGAAGAGAGTACCTAAGAGTATTAGGATTTTCAGGTAGCCTATTTTCATTTATACAGTTAAGAGTTTGAGCTGCTCATTTCATTTCCTTATTTGTTATTAAAAATTTTCCACATTTTAAATTTTTAGTAAATATGAAAGTGCTTCATTCAGCCTTCAAGTAATGCAGTGCTGTGCACAACATGGTACAAGGTACAGACCGAATTCACTTTTATGCAGAAAAAATCAATACACCCATGGAGAGAGGGATTGGGCTAGAAAATATGGGAACAACAGTAAAACAAGGGTAAAGAGATGCTATTGATAACATGACTACTGGACTTTGTACAGCAACAATAACAAGTTGGATTGCTTATTTCTAATCTTATTTTGAAATGGGACCTGAGGTCATAGGATTTGTTCTTAATTCTAATATAAAGATGGGGACTAGGTTTGTGATTTCCTCTCCCATATAGGTTAGCATCTTCTCTGATGCTAACTAGCTGCCTGGATGCCTGGGAGGACACAGCCAGTATGTGAAAGAAGTAGGATTTGAACCCAGGACTTCATGGCTCTGAGGCTAGCTCTCTCTCTACTAACTCATGCTGCATCTTAGTTCTAATAATAAATCAAGTCAAATTCTAAACTGCTATCTGTTGCTATCAAGAATGGACCTTTGATTTGTCTTATTGGGGATACTTGCAGAACAAGAACACTAATATGGAGTTTCTTTGGAGATAATTATCTGTATAAAGCTAGAGAGAAAGAGAGAGAGAGAGAGAGTTCTATTTATTCATCTACCTTGTGTGTGTGTGTATATATATATATAAATATATATATATATACACACACACATACATATATGCATATATACACATATATGTTTATGTGTATATATGTTAATTAACAATATATAAAATATGTTAATATATACATATTTGTATATATACATATACATATATATATATGTATGTATCTATGTATGTCTGTATGTGTCTATCTGTCTGTCTGTTTATCTATCTATCTATGAACTCAACCACACAGACCCATTAGGCTACAGCTTAATGCTAAGAGGCAGCTAACTGATGCAGTGGACAAAGCACTGGATCTGGGGTCAAAAAGACTTAAATTCAAATTTGGCTTCTGATACTGGCTAGCTGTGTAGCCCTCGCAAGTCACTTAACTTCTGTCTGCCTCATTTTCCTCAACTGTACAAAGAGGATAATAATAGCACTTATCTCCCAATGATGAGGTATGGGCCCAAGCTGAGACCTTTGCTCCTTACCCCAAAAAGAATTTGGGTCCCATTTGTCTGTGGGACTTTCCTTGACCAGGTAAAAGAGTTCAAGAAGAGTCCCGTGGACAAATGGGACCCAAATTCTTTTAGGGATCGGGGCAAAGGTCTCAGCTTGGGTCCCCATACTGCGTCTTTAGAGTTATTGTGAAGATCAAAGGAGATAAAATTTGTAAAAGTACCTTAGCTCAGTGCCTGGTATATAGTAGGAACTTAATGAAAACAATCCTTTTCTTTCATCATTCCACATAGTGTTAGCCTCAAGGGTGAAGTGAAAGATTTTTTTGAGTTTTATGATCAAAGCAAAAGTTGGAATGGGGAAGAGTAGAGAGGGAGGATTGAGGCCTTACTACTCTAATCCTTATAATAAAAGCATAGAAGTCTTTGATGGGATCAATCCTTTAGACAAAAAATGGGTCAATGAATATCTAAACATTAGCCAAAATAGCTAAATTATGTTTCAATAAAAATCTGGACTGCCTGCTTCTGTAAATGTTCAATCTTTCTAGTAATAATAACTCATATATGTATAGAAAATTGTTTCACAAATGCTTTTCCTGACAACAGCCCTCTGAGATAGTTTGTACAAATGTTACAAATTCCCTATTTTGTGGATGAAAAGACTGGGTTCAGACTCAGAGAGGTGAAGACAGTAAGTTACGGATTAAAGACTCAGACCTATGTTTTCAGACTCCATGATCAATTTCCTTTTTGTGGCAATGCACTGAATCTTCAGTAAACATTATTAAATTAGTGAGGACCTTAGAAAGCATCTAGTCTACCCCTCTTGTTGTAGTCCAGAAAGCCCCCCCACCTTTTTGGCACCTTCTGTTTGAGTTTTATAAGGCTTATGTAGCTGAGGATATATCTGTCTAAACATATGCCCTCCTGCCCAGAACTGCTTACCTTAACCTTTTCTGTTCCTCTCCCACTCATTCCCCCAAATCTGGAATTTGCCTTACCAGAATCTTTTATGCTATGACTTTTCAACTTAATGTTTTCCCCAAGTAAGCCTCCTAGCCATTTGCTATGGTCCAGAGGCTTGTGACAGTGAAGATGGGAAACCAAGCTGATATAAGTGCCAAAGACCCTATTGGTCCCTATTCTCAGATCTTGTTCGAATTGCTGACTTTCCCTGTCCCATTGAGTGAAGAATGGAACCCAGTTGTTCCATTGTTGAACTAGGAGTGACAAATGTTTGGAGTAGGTTAGGGTGTGCTAGATCCAGAGGGTGGTTCCTGAAGGATCATCAGTCCTCTTCTTTCTCCTATTCCAGTCTGGAGACAATGCCTAAGGTCCAGTAACTCTTTGGGTTATAACTTTCTCTTGTTGTCTATACTTTATCCCCATGTGCTCCTGCCCTGGGTTTCCCTTCATGGGAGAAACCTTCTATTCTGTGAGTTTAAAAGAAAAGAAAACAAAAAACCACCACACAAAAATGTTTTGGTTGGGCCTCACTGGCCAGGCTGACTGTTCTGTGAAAATCACTTTGAGTTCCCAGGGCAGCTGTAGCATAACTGAAAATCAGATTGGGGAGCATTTGTTGCAAAGTCCTACAAAGTTCCAAAAACAGCTGGAAGGGACCAGGGCACACTTCATTTTACTGATAAAGAAATCAAGGCAAGTAGAGGTTATTCAAGTTGCCAGAAGTTGTAAGTCTCAGATTCCAAAGTCAGCGCTCACTCTATGATGTTCAGCAACTGTATCACGGGATTGTAAAGACCAAATGAGATGCATTTATGAAGAAACTTGCAAACCTTAAAGCACTATAGAAATGTGTATGGGTATTTGTGTGTGTGGAGAGAGAGTATATCATATATATATATATATATATATATACACACACACACACATATACACACACCATATGCATGTATTGTTCATACATATACATTATGCATATTATATTTGTTCTTTTATAATAGTATTTTAAATCTTTTTTTCTCTTGTTTCTGTCAAAACAAAACAAAAAAACTACCCTTTTTTGTGGGGAGGGAGTTTCAGGTCATATGATTTCTTCTATGTAGAAAATCCCAGATATGTGAACTCCTTCCACGGATACAAATAGGTAATTCATCTGCAACTAAATAGTCTTAAAACTGTGGCCTAGAGACACTGAGAGGTCAGGTGATTTACCTATTACTAACCAAGTAATCAGACTTGAAATTAGTGCTTCCTGACTCTAAAAATAGCCATCTTTCCATTATATCAAACTATTCACCTTGCCTTATATTCCCCTTCCATGTCTCCCCCCTCACACCCTGGGGAAAAAAAGGGAGCTTTAGGAAACCTAAGTAAGGAAAAAGAGTGTGCTTATTTCAAAGAGAGAGAGAAAAGGGAATAGTGGCAATATGTGTACTCATTCTACCAGGATGACAAATCCAAGAGGAAGAAGGCATACTCTATCTATCAATTAATGACTCATCAAGCATTTATTAAGCACTAACTTTTTATGTGCTCCAGGAACTGTGATAAACCTTAGACATTTAATGAAAGGCAAAATCAGCCACCATCATCAAATAACTTACATTATTTTTGTTTGCTTTTTAATTTGTAATATTTTGTAGTCTGCATTTTAGGTAGACAAAAAAACAGAGGACTTTATATTTGACTCTGAAGGTAATGGGAAGCCATTGGAGATTATAAGGTAGGGAGGGAGATGATAAGATCAGACTTCTAGCTTAGGAAAATCATTCATGGATTGGAGGAGGAAGAGACTTGAGGAAATGAGAACATTTAGGAAGTTATTGCAGTAGACCAGTGAGAGGTGATGAGGGTCTCAACTAAGGTGGCTCGTGGGCGGAGATATGGGGGAAATAAGCAGCGGATGTAGTGATTGTAGAAACAAACACAATTGGCAAACGATTGGATACATGGAGTGAATGTTGAAGATGCTTATATTCTGAACCAAAATGATGATAGTGGACCAAGGAAGGGAGCAAGAGATCCAAGTTCTGGGGTGGCTATAAGAAAACAAAGGGTGGTGTCAAAGAAAGTGGGACATTGAGGGTTACCCAAGGGTTACGTAGCATCTGAAGGACCGACAGGAGGTTTTCTGGAATCCTTCAACTTCCCTGCTCCTGGTGGCTATGTGGTAGATGTGTAGGAGGGTGAAGGAAACTGAGGCAAGGAGACCAAGTAAGATGCTATTAAAGTAGGTTATGTAAGCGGTGATGAAGCCCAGAATTAGGAGATTTTCCTGCATTCAGTGTGAGAAATACAACTTCTTTTTTATTTTTAAAGATGGTAGAATGAGCACCAAACTAGAGGAAATGAATGAATACTTCATTGAAGGTCTTTAAGCTGACACTGGATGACCATTTTGGGTGATGTTATAGAAGAGATTAATGTTCAGGTATGGATGGACTAGACTAGGTGTTCTCTGAATGTCCCTCCAACTCTAATATTTTGCAGTGTTTGATTAATGCAGGTCCATTTCTTGTAGTTCATTTAGATGGCTAAAATATGATGAAAACATTCAATAATCCCTAAGGGGAAAAAAGACCACTTTCTATACTTTTGCATTTATTTAAAAATAATTGTACTGACTGTTGCTAAATAAGTTTTTAAAATTTGTATGGAAAATGATGTTATTCTTCATGTCCTTAGATGTTTATGAACAAAGATTTGAAAGTCTGATATGTAATAAGAGAGTTCACATTTCTATATCTACATTTTACTTCTTGTTGAATGTACCTGTAACGGCAAGTATAGTTTTATTTTGTGTTTATTTTCCAAAAGCCTAGAAAACAGTACCCAGCACATAGTAGAAGCTAAATAAATGCTTAGTGATTGATTGATTGCTCTACTGGTTTATATATTACAGAGTGTTTTTTCTCAAAAAGACTCTGTGAACTAGGTAATAAATTATACCTATTTTATTGATGAAGAAACTGAGGCTCACAGAGCTTAAGGGATATAGCTGCAAGTAATGAATGAACTCCCTGAAGGTCTTTAAACAAGTCACTTCCTTTTCTGGGTCATTTTTTTTTTTCTTCTAAATTGAGAGGGCTCGAAGGGAGGGAAGATCATCTAGGTAACTTCCAGTTTTAAAACCCTATAATGCTAAGGGCTGGAAGTCGAACATGAAGTCACTTGACTGGAAGCCTATTTTTTTTTCCTATTTCACTTGTGTTTCTAAAGTATTTGTAATTGCCTCACCAACAGTAATTGGAATGGAAATTGTGGGAAATTGGTGCTGGGAATGTCCCTGTACCAATTAAGATCACAATCAGTTTCTGATTTAGTAGTTAAATTGTAGCGAATTGCCTGAGGCCTATAGATGTTCTGTTTCTCTGAACAAACAGATGCAGGGAGATTTCATTTCTTGCCTTCAGTTACACAGGTGGTGATAGACTTTGATTTGAACCCAGTGCTCTTTTGGACCACCTACTACCCCAGGCTGTTTCTCCTCAGAGTATTCCATTTGAATTTATGAATGACAAAATAAAGACCTATTATCCTACAAGGAAACATCTTTTTCTCCCCCTTAAGGGAAAGGTATCATTGCACGTGGGCAGCTAGGTGGCACAGTGAATATAGCACCAATCCAAGAGTCAATAAGACCTAAGTTCAAATTTATCCTTAGACACTTAGTAGTTGTGTGACACTGTGCAAGTCACTTAACCTTGTTTGCCTCAGTTTCCTCATCTGTAAAATGAGCTGGTGAAGGAAATGGTAAACTCCAATATTTTTGCCAAGAAAACCCCAAAAGGGGTCACAAAAAGTCAGATATGACTGAAATGATTGCACAGTGGAAAGAATGGTACTTTAGAGGTGGGAGAAAATGGGTTCAAATGTTGACTATGAGACTTATTGAGTGACTGTGGGCAATCACCTAAGCCCTCTAGGTATAATCTGTAGAGATAAGACTTGTAATCCTTAATGCACCCACCTCACACAAATGTGAGGATTGAGTCAAACACTTTTACACACTTTAAAGTGAGATAAAACTGTTACCTGGTATTGTTTTTGTTGAGGCATTCATGACGTACACCATTTAGAGATACCATACATACATCTATTTCTTCATTACTTATATTTTGAAATTTCTTATCTAATGAAATAAATCATTGCTATAAAAAGAAATATTGAAAATTGACTTACTATTTTTTCCTTTTAGTATAAATTTCATGAATTCAGAAAAGAAAACTTTTTGGCAATGGAACTTGCCATTGTCTGCTTTTTTCCCCATATCTGTATAAGTATGTGAGAAATGAAGCGATATATCAGGGTTTTTTTTTGTTTGTTTGTTTGTTTGTTTCATTTTTTTTTCAATGAAAATAAGTAGCTAATAGGAACCTACAATAGGTCATCCATGGTCAGCAGGTTTCTCCTGAGATGAACCTTGAATTTGATCTGTGTCCTTTTGGTCTTTTTAGAAGATCCTGTCAATTTTGCTAAATTATTTGGTATTGTTTATGTGCCTGACTGAGGATTATATCTAACTGGTCACTTGTGGTCTGACTCATTAAATCCAGCTACTTCATTTACAGATGTGAAAGGTAGCTGACCGTACTTTGCTCACATCCTACTGTACCACCTAGAAATCCTCATCTCTGAAATAGTAAAACAAGATAGTTCTTAAAGAAAATGAGTGACAGTCTTACAGTGTATACAGGCCTGCATGTAGAGCTTATATGCATATCAAATATAACACAAAACGATGTCTGCAGTCCTTGTCATATTGTTGACAGACTACTTCTGTTCATTTTGAGACATATTGAGCTATACAACATACTCTGAAATGCTATTGAGGAGCAAATTACATACTGTTTTTTGAAAGGTTTGTGACACCGAGGTGGTAAACAAAAGTCTGTCCTTATTACCACAACGTCTAATATATGCTTAAGGAACAGGTGACGTCTCTGTGGGGAGAACAGTTTGAAAAATATGAATTCAAGGAATAGTGCCCCAAAGACTTAAAACTCTTATCTGTCAATATAATGCACTGCAAATGTGTTAAGAGAACATAATGGTGCTATATTGTTATAGCTGAGACATCAGTCTTT
Organism: Vombatus ursinus; assembly: GCF_900497805.2. Taxonomy (NCBI): domain Eukaryota; kingdom Metazoa; phylum Chordata; class Mammalia; order Diprotodontia; family Vombatidae; genus Vombatus; species Vombatus ursinus. The sequence goes on along the minus strand of NW_020954599.1, from coordinate 36,570,588 downwards.
TTTATGTTTGCATTAGGGGCTTGTTAAGGCTCGGAATACTTTGCCCACTAAACGTCTGCATGAGGTTAGGTTGTCAACTCAGCTATAGCAAGAGGGTACTGTTCTTAGAAAACCTCTTAAATAAGCTCTGTAAATATAAACACTGAAACAGTCTCTCCAGACTCATTCAAGGTTGATTGTTGTTTAAAGATTTGAAACAAAGTAATGTCAGTATAATGAAAATTTGTCCAAATCTTTAATATTTTAATATCTTATTTTATTATATTTTAATAATTAATATTTATTCAGCTATGACCTTCTATTAGTACCATGTCAGATGCTCTCTTATGGGTAGTTCTTTCCCAAAGGGTTAGAAACACAGAGCTCAGTCATAAAAGATTAGAAATATACAGGATGTGACATGCCCCTCTTCTCCTCCCCAGATCCCCTCTTTGCTATGATACATCCCGGTAATGGAGTAAATCAGAGTCCAACCCTGGACTATGTGCAGATACTGTAGGTAATATAGATACTATTCATTATTTTCTAACTCCCTTTCTCAGAGGTACGTCAGCTAGTTCTCTCCCCAACCCCAATTAGAAACGTGAGGCAAATAACACATCATCACAGCTACACGAAACTATTCTAAGCTTCCTGAAGTCTTGTCTAGGCTTTTACTTTAATAGTTTGCAACACTCTGCACCTGGAACATCACACACCAAAAAATCCAATATGATGTTGCTGCACCAGCATATAATGAAATAAAGAACTAGATTAAAGACCTAATCTTTTCTAAACCAGGTGTAGAGTGGATACCCAAAAGCTCATCTCTAATGTTCGACTCTGGCTTTAACCATCTGCCCTTGAATCCATGACAAAAAGCTAACCATTGTTCATAAAAGAACTAGCAATCATACCCAGTAGAATTGTAATTTATAATTTTTTGAAGATTAACAGAAGTTTTTAAAAAGAAAAAAAGGTCCACTTCATATATATATATACACACACATATATATACACAGACACATTTATTGGAATTAGGAACAATTCCCTCATTTTCTATTTAATTCTATTATAAAACTCTTCTAATATAAAATTTTATATTCTATTCTAATATAAAACTTTTAAATATATTTAATATTCTTATTAATCTCTCAGAAATAGACTTCATAGTTTTATTTCACATGTAACGTTCGAGTAAGAGATTGTCTGAGACTCCATGAGAATGAAAATGGCAAATGATATTCCCAAAGGAAAGGGGAGGAAAGGAAGAAGCAGTGGGAATCTTCCTTTGACATGGCCCCCATTGGCACAAAGATGGCATAAAAAGTTCAAATGGAGCATATTAATTCAATTCACTATCCCAGGGTGTGGAAGAGGCTATATTGTTGCATTCATTCATATGACTCCTCTGACCACTCAGATGCAAGGCTGTCAAGTAAAAACAATAGTTAATCTTCCATTCTTATTTAATGCAACCTGCCACCAAACTAAAATAGATTCAATGGCAGATCATAAATAAATCTCAAACTTCAGCAGTAAAGTCTTAAATGCCTATTGATTTTCATAAATTTCCAAATGGCGAACAGCTCCAAAAAAGGGTATTACACTTCTCATTACTCAAGCAAGAAAACTGAGGAAATGGTGAAAATAGATGGAAAATCTTCTATCAAGATATGTTTGTTGAATGGATGAATCATCATTCTGGGTTATTCCTAACATTCCCTGCTCCTTAACTGCTGTACAGGACTTTCTTTCCACCTGTTCCACTCTCATCAAGGATGTGAGGAAGTTTGAATAGTGTCAGAGGAGGGCAGAGAGTGGCATGTGTGAGAGATGAAGCAAAGGTAGAATTGATGGAAATTGGTAAAAAATTTCGCTATGGGGTTGTGAGAAAGTGAACGGATGATAATTAGGTTTCAGACCTGGGCGATTTGCAAGGATGGCTGTGTCTTCAAAAATAATAGGGAATTTGCTTTGTTTCTTCTCTGTCTACAATTATTTAAAGTTATATCTCACATGTCCCAAAAGTATTTTTTTTAAAATATCTACTGGCATGATTTCCTTTTCCTTGTTCCTAAATTCTCTTCCCTTAAATTAACTTAATTTTTACTTTTCCATTTTATTTAGTCTTCTTCAAAAAAAATTCTCTGAGTAATTCAATTTAATAAACAATTATTAAGTTCTGATTATGTGCCAGGCATTGTGCTAAGTGCTGGGGATATGAATTGGATAAAGAAAGATAGTCCCTTCCCTCAAGGAGCTTATAATCCAATGGGGGAAGATAATGCACAAAAGGAAATTGAAAAGTTTGTGTGGGGGTACCTGAAATGCTTCTTACAGGAGCATGATGTTCTGTGGAGCTGAAAACTAGTAGAATCATTGATGCAAAATCAATAATTTCCTGGAAAGTTCTAATACCTCTATGAAGGAAGGCTTTGGAGGAATTTAGTGGTCTACTCTCTAGCCCTCTAATCAGAAGAGGCAACAGAGGAAGTTGAGGAGGTGTTGAACGTCAAAAGCTGAGTCAATCTGAATGGTGAGATTTCAGGTGATCAGCTTATCTTGGAGGAAGCATAATGTTTGATGGAGTGGGAGCTAAGCAGAGCCTTTGATGGAAAATGGAGAGTGGTAGGGGCAGCTAGGTGGCGCAGTGGATAGAGCACTGACCCTGGATTCAGGAGGACCTGAGTTCAAATCCGGCCTCAGACCAAACACTTGACACTTACTATGTGTGTGACCCTGGGCAAGTCACTTAACCTAAAAAGAAAATTGCCTAAAAAGAAAAAAAAACTGGAAAGAAAATGGAGAGTGATAATCAGATCAATAAGCAGGAATTGTACAGTAATAGAGCCACAGAAATAACTTTAATGAAACTGAAATTAAATAATTCCGTCAACAAACATCCATTAAGCACCCACTGATAGAAGGAATATATATATATATATACACACTATATATATATATATATATATACACAAACACATGCACACACACACACACACACACACACACACACACACACACACATATATATATATATATATACCTAAATGTTAGCTATCTTATTTTACAGATGAAGAAAGTAGGTGCCAAGGAAGTTAAGCGACATACCCATATGACTTCCCTATAAGAAGCAGATATATAAAGCAGGATTTAAACTCTCAGGCCTTTATTGACTCCGAAGTCAGTACTTTCTACACTGTACTCTGCTATTATTATAGAAAGAGGACTTGATCTGGAGTTAGAGAATCAGGCCTTCAGTTGTGGCTATGCTACTTACAGCAAGTGTAACCTTGGATGGTCAGTTCACCATTTTGATTCCCATTCTCCTAATCCATAAAATGAAACAGTTGGACTAGATTAATCGTAAGATTCTCCCTAGCTCAAATCCCAATTATCCATATCTGTAGGAAATATAATGTTAAAAGAATATTTCAAATTTATATTGAGAAAAATGATTTTGAAAATGCATAGATAGATTTTTAGAGCAGATGAATTCAGGAGTAGCTAGTCAATATGGAGAGGAAAACCTAATCAGAATGAGTAGGAATTTTCTTTTTTCTTAAAATACAAATGTATTGCCTTTATGTCGTTTACCATTCAACCAAAATTTATTAAGTATCCTCTTTGTACGAAGCATGACATTACTAACTGGAGTAGAGAGAATGTTTAGCTATGACAAAGTCTTTGTCCTTATTGAATTTGTACTATTGAAAGAGGACAAGGGTCAAATTAGAGGCAGACATAAAATTTAACATTATGTAATACATGCTTTATTATTTAAAGTCTATAGGAAAAGTCATTACTAATGGGGAGAAAGGGGGAAAAGAATCCTGCAAAAAGTGGTATTTTCATTGGCCTTTGAAGGATTGATAGGAATTTAATAACAAAGACAATCAGGAAGAAAATTTTATGTACTGGGGAATAGTATGAGCCAACACAAAGATGTAAGAAAGTGCCAGGGGTATTTGGGAAGCAGAAAACCATCTATTATGTCTAGAACAGAGCATGTGTCATGCCATGATTTAAAATAGAGTTTGAAAGATAGAGTAGATGCAGATTACAGAAGTATTGAATGCCAAGGAAAGCAATTTACACTCTTTCTGGTAGATAATATTGCATCATTTATATTAGGTTAAATTTTAATAACTCTTTTTTCATAGGAAAATCTCTAGACTTACTTAAATGGTGATATTCGATGAATATCCTCAAAGAGTAATGAAATTGAAGTGAAAAAGTGCAATGGAAGTCATAGTTTTCCATAGTTGTTTTATTGATCAAAATTTTATCTTGCTTAGAGGTTTTACTATAAGAACAGGCAGTATGGTTTTTTTTTCATATTCCTTGTTTAGTTTATATAGCAAATAACCAAAATATGAATCTCTCTATCTATCTGCCTATCATCAGTCTCTATGTATATATGGAAATGTTATTTGTCATATCACATTAATATATCAGAAAAATATGATATAAAAATATTATATTATATATACATATGTGTGTGTAATATTCTAGCTTATATTAATTTAATATGATGATTTAACTTTCTTTGACCTATGTAAGATTCATTAAGAAATCTGGCTGTGTAATGTGAAACTATGGGGTATCATAATGGACATAGAAAGAGCTAGAGAAAAAAAAATACATGCTTTCAGTACAAAGGACAGTGCAGAAAAGTATCTATGAGAAGGGGAAGAAGGATCAAATCAAAGCTAAAAATTCCAGAAGCCGACTGTGCTGGCAGATAGGAGAAAATTAGGAAAGGGGAGCTTGGAAAGCAGATGAGACTTTGTTTCTTCTTGTAAGGAAATATTAATGTAGAATTTAAAATAAGATTTGAGAATAGCAGAGACAAAGTCAAGAAAATGGCCTTGGGCAGCCTGTTGGTAACAAAACAAAAAAAAATGATTTAAAAAAACTCAGATACATTTTATCATCATTAAATTCAATGATGTGGTATACCCTTTGTACTTAGCTTTTGCTTTTTTTATTGGATTTGTGTAGGTGGTATTACACAGGTTTTTGATTTGTTTTGAAGTAAGATGGTGCAGTTGATTGAGGGGTGAGTTTATAATCAGTGGATCTGGATTTGAATCCTGTCTTTGCCATTTAGTATCTATTTGGCCTTAGACAGGGCCTTTATGCACTTTGCACCTCCTTTAGTTTATCTGTAAAAAAGAAAGGGTTGAACTAGATGACCATTGACATCCTCTCCACCTCAGGATCTATGATACATAATCCTAATTTCTTCTTAGTTATTCTAAGTAAGTATAGATTATATAATTATAATCTACAGAAATTATGGAATTATATACCTCAATCTTATTATTTTATTTTTCTTGAATTTAATTTCTTCATCTTCCGGAAAAAATGCATTGCTGCATAAACACTATCATTAGGAGGCAGCAATAATCACATTTTGGATGTTACTAGAGAATATTGGGAAAGATAACTTCTGTGTCATGACCTAAGACCTAAAATCTTTAATGATAAAAAAATGTCAATAAATGTGTGTTTGTAACATTAACAACACTGGGTTTTTTTTTTAATATTCATTAAGAGCATAAAAATCCTAGCTTCTGAAAAAATGTAATCTCAAGTTCATAAACTCCCATCACTGACCAAAGGGAAGAATTTTCATTTCATTTTGCAAATGAACAAACTGAAAACTAGGAAGACTGGATGTTTAAAATCTCAATTATTGGAAGAAATATGATTAGAGCTCAGAACAGTCTTTATACTATACCACGCTGACTTACTGTCATACAGTAGTCGGTAGCATTGGACATTTATAGAACATAAAAAAAGATTGGAAAAGGGAACAAAGATTGTATTGACAGTAAGCTTCAGCTACTTCAAAATCTGACTTAAGGCTATCTTTTGTTTTGGCTGACCAAAGTAAGTGCTTTTAAGTCTTTGATTTCCTATTACTCTAATCATAAACATACACACATTTCATTCCAAGAAGTGTGGAAAACTTATGTAACTTGCTAGAATGTGGATTTTAAAAATCTGTTATTTGTCTCTTGGATGATTTTCAAATTGTAATTGAAGGACTAAAATTACTGTTAAGAGATAATCTAGAAGGCTGGGGAAAAGGGGGGCGGAGCCAAGATGGAGGAAAAAAGCCAGCAACTCACCTGAGCTGTCCCCAAAACCTCTCAGAACACCTTTAAATAATGCCATAAAAATTCCTGGAGCAACAGAGCCCACAAAAAGACAGAGTGAAATAATTTTCCAGCCAAAGACAACTTAGAAGGTTAGCAGGAAAGGTCTGTCTGGGTGAGAGTGGAACACAGTCCAATATAGGCCATGACAGCATAGACCCAGCCCCTGTAAATCAGGAACAGGCCTTGAGAGTGACAGAATCAGCAGCGATAGTGGCTGCTTCCAGAGCTCTCAGCCCACAAACAGTAAGGGGGTTGAACAACTGGTCAGAAGGAGATTACAGGCATCTCTTTACTAGCACTGATGTAGGACTTGGTTGCTTTGCCCATATATGGATCTGGGTTGCAGTCCTGGGTGGCAGTCCCAGAGTAATGAGGAACACTAGCACATCAGAGCTTATGACCACAGTGGAGCAGGGACCATCATCACAGTTCTAAGACAGAAAAGAATGCTTGTGGTCACTCACAGACCAGAGCACAGGCCAAGATAGCAGTAAAAACTTCTCCTCAGATCATACCACCTTGGAAGACATGAAAACTTACAGGTCCTGAGAAGTATCTCTGAAAGGAGGTACATAAGCATGCTGAAGCTTGGGATATTTCACCCTCCATCTTGGATGTAGAGCTCTACATTAACAAGGAGTTAAAATTCAAGAAATAGGCTGGGAAATGAGCAAACAACAGAAAAAAAATTCTGACCATAGAAAGTTATTTTGGTGACAAGGAAGATAAAACACAAAGACAAAGCTGCTACATCCAAAGCCTTGGGGGAAAAATACAAAATGGTCTAGGCCATGGAAAAGTTTAAAAAAGATTTTGAAAGTCAAGTAAGAGAGATAGAGGGAAAATTGGGAAGAGAAATGAGAGAGATGCAAGAAAATCATGAAAAAAGAACCAATACCTTGGTAAAGGACACAGAAAAAAAGAAACTGAAAAAAAAAAACCACCTTAAAAAACAGAGTAGGCCAAATGGTAAAAGAGGCACAAAAAACCAATGAGAAGAATACCTTAAAAAGCAAAATTAGCCAAATGGGAAAAAAAGAGGCACAAATATTCACTAAAGAAAAAAAATGCCTTAAAAAGTAGAATTGGCCAAATGGAGAAAGAGGTACCAAAACTCAGTGAAGAAGATAATACCTTAAAAATTAGAATTGAGTAAATGGAAGCTAATAACTTTATGAGAAATCAAGAATCAATAAGACAAAACCAAAAGAATGAAAAATGGGAGACAGTGTGGAATATCTCACTGGAAAAACAACTGATCTGGAAAATAGATCCAGGAGAGATAATTTTAAAATTCTTGGAAAACCTGAAAGCCATGATAAAAAAAAATAGTCTAGAAATCATCCTTCAAGAAATTATCAAGGAACACTGCTCTGATATCCTAGAACCAGAAGGTAAAATAGAAATTGAAAGAATCCGCTGATCTCCTCCTGAAAGAGATCCCAAAATGAAAACTCCCAGGAATATTACAGTCAAAATTCAGAGCTCCCAGGTCAAGGGGAAAATATTAAGCAGCCAGAAAGAAACAGTTCAATTATCATGGAGTCACAGTCACGAAAACACAAGATTTAGCAGTTTCTACATTAGAGGATTGGAGGACGTGGAATATAATATTCCAGAGGGCAAAGGAGCTAGGATTACAACCAAGAATCGCCTACCCAATGAAACTCAGTATAATCCTTCACAGCAAAAAAAAAAAAAAAAAAAAAAAAAAAATTTTCAAAAAGAAAAAAAACCTTTAAAAAAAAAAAAAAAAAAAAAAAAAAAAAAGGATTTTCAATGAGATAGAAGACTTTTAAACATTCTTTTTTAAATTAATTAATTATTTTTTAGTTTTTAACATTCAGTTCCATAAAATTTTGAGTTCCAAATTTTCTCACCATCTATTCCCTGCCTCCTCCCCAAGACGGCATGCAATCTGATATAGGTTCTACATATACATTCATATTGAACCTTTTTTTACATTAGTCATGTTGTAAAGAAGAATTAGAATCAATGGGAGAAACCACATGAAAGAAGAAACAAACAAAAAACTGGGAAAAAAAGATCAAATACTGTGCTTTGATATGCATTCAGACTACATAATTCTTTTTCTGAATGTCGACAGCATTTTCTATCATGAGTCGTTTGGAATTGTCTTGGATCCTTATATTGCTGAGAGGAGATGAATGAGTCTGTCAAAGTTAGTTATCACATAACGTGGCTGTTACTATGTACAATGTTCTCCTGGTTCTGCTCATTTCACTCAGCATCAGTTCCTTTAAGTCTTTCTAGGTTTTTCTGAAATCTGTCTGCTCATCATTTCTTGTAGCACAACAGTATACCATTACATTCATATACCACAACTTGTTCAGCTATTCCCTAACTAATGGTCATCCTCTCAATTTCCAATTTTTGGCCACCACAAAAAGAGCTGCTATAAATATTTTTGTACATGTGGGTCCTTTTCCCATTTGCATGATCTCTTTGACCTACAAGTGATATTGCTGGGTCAAAGGGTATGCACATTGTTGTAGCCCTTTGGGCATAGTTCCAAATTGCTCTCCAGAATGGTTGGATCAGTTCACAACTCCACCAACAATGCATTAGTGTTCCAATTTTCCCACATCTTCTCCAGCATTTATCATTTTCCTGTTTTGTCATGTTTGCCAATCTGATAGGTGTGATGTGGTGCCTCAGAGTTGTTTTGATTTGCATTTCTCTAATCAATAGTGATTTAGAGCATTTTTTCATATGACTATAGATAGCTTTTATTTCTTCATCAGAAAATTTCCTGTTCATATCCTTTGACCATTTATCAATTGGGGAATTTTCAAGCATTTTTGAAGAAAAAATGAGAGCTGAATAGAAAATTTGACTTTCAACTACAAGGCTCAAAAGAAGCATAAAAGGTAAACAGAATGGGAAATCATAAGGGAAATCATAAAATCACTGTTTACATTCCTAAATGGGAAAATGGTATTATAACTCATAAGAACTTTTTCATTATTAAAGTAGTTAGAAGGTGTGTATATAGACAGAGGGTGCAGGTGTGAGTAGAATATGAAAGGATGATATCTAAAAAAAATAAAATTAAGGGATGAAAGAGGAATGTACTTGGAGAAAGGGAAATGGAGTAGAATGGAGTAAATTATCTCACATAAAAGAGGCAAGAAAAAGCTTTTATAGTGGAGAGGAGGGGTGAGGTGAGGAGGAATGAGTGACCCTTACACTCATCAGAATTGGCTCAAAGAAGGAATAACATACACACTCAATTGGGTATAGAAATCTATTTTACCCTACAGGAAAGTAGGAGGGGAAGGGGATGTGGGGTAATAGAAGGGAGGGCAATCTGGGGGAGGGGGTAGACAGAAGCAAAATACTTTCGAGGATGGACAGGGTGAAAGGGGAGAGATAATGGAATAAAAAGTGGTGGGAATAGGATGGAAGGAAATACAATTTGCAGTAGTTACTGTGAAAAAAATTGAAGTAAGTTTCTCTAATAAATGCCTCATTTCTCAAACATATAGAGAACTGATTCAAATTTTTAAAAGTAAGAGCCACTCCCCAATTGATAAATGATCAAAATATATGAACAGTTTTCAGATGAAGTAATCAAAGCTATCTATAGCCATATTAAAAAATATTCTATCTCAATATTCATTGGAGAAATGCAAATTAAAATAATTCTGAGGTGCAACCTCATACTTATTAGATTGGCTAATGAGACAGAAAAGAAAAATGACAAATGCTGAAGAGGATGTGGGAAGAAATGAGACATTAATATACCATTACTGGAGTTGTGAACTTATTCAGCCATTCTGTAGAGCAATTCAAAACTATGCCCAAATTTCTATAAAACCATTTCCATAAATACTTTATGACCTAGCAATACCGCTACTATGTCTATATCCCCCAAAAGATAAAAAATAAAAGGAAAAGGACATAGATGTACAAAAATACTGATAGCAGCTCTTTTTAAGTGGGAAAGAATTGGAAATTGAGGGGAATGTCCATCATTTGGGGATGCTCAACAAATTGTGGTATGTGATTATGATGAAAAACTATAGTGCTGTAAGAAATGATGTGCAAGATGCTCTCAGAAAAACCTGGAAAGACTATATACATATATATATATATATGTATATATATAATATGTATATACACACAGAGAGAGAGAGAGAGAAAGAGAGAGAGAAAGAGGGAAAGAGAGAGAGAGAGAATGTTTGTGTGTCAATCTCACTCTTTCCTCTTCTGAAAATGCAATGTCTAAAGTCAGCTGCTACCTAGGATATAACCAACCTTATTTAAAAATGACACTATCATCTTTCTTTCCAAAAATCTCCAAATACCATTTTGTTTCCACTGAGTGTAGTTGAGAGGACACCCTGTGGAAATAATACCCCAAACTGAGGCCTGTGAGAGGAGACACACATGGTCTGGAATGAGTCAGCCCCTATCCTTTCTAGAAAGGAACAGTCCTTTCAGCTAAACTTCCGTTTTCCACAGTGATACCTCCTGGTTCCACTATGAATATAATGTATATTGTATGAAACCCTGGCCAATTATCACTAATCCCCAAAGAAAGAACAAGAAACTGGAGATATATAGTAGTAGCAGACATAATATGAGGAATTTTTGGTAGAGATTATTAAGGGAAGATGTAGTACATTTTATAGGAATTTTAAATTTCTTTTTAGAAAGATAACAGTTGGGCCTGTTCAAAGTGAAATGGGCTGCTATTAAAGGTGGCAAATCCCCCATCACTTGAATTTTTAAGTAGAGATTAGATGACCACCTGTTGTAGAGATATGGAGGTGATCATTGCTCAGGTACTTTGCTTATTCTCAGGTAAAAAAAAATATACTAGATAATCTTGGAGGTCCTTTCTAATCTGATATTTTATGACTCTAAGATTTAGATAAAGTTGTATTTAAAAAGAATATTTTTCATTCCCCTTCCTATCCCACAGAGAAAATTATTCAATATAATCTTAGACTTGTTTTTTATCTAATAGTAATGCTAGAAACCTTTTCACTTGAGACCAATGCTCCAAACTCAAATTTGGCTCAGTGTTTATATACCTCTTAAACTTAGAAAATTATGGCCTTAATTAAGAATTCAGCATCCCGCCAGCAGGATCATAAATCTGAAATCGATTCCTTTGTTTGGGTTATATTCTTCTGACCTCAGCTACCACATAAACTTCTCTTAGGTCTACTAACCCCATCTCTTATTTTCTGTAGTACCTAAAAATTAACTCTTTGTCTTCATGTTCTAGTCTCCTGAAATTTTGTGAGCAAAAATATCTAGTAACCTATGCTTATAAAAATGGATGTTAGTGTGGGGGAAAGTTTTCAATTAAGTTATTGCTCATTGAAATAATGACAATAACATCTAAATACTGTTTTGTTTTTTCTTTATAATTATCTTTTTAGTGTCTGTACCACCATTTTGTCTTCAATATCCTTTTTAAAAAACATGTCAAGCTTAATTAAGATCAGGAAATGGAGGATATAATAATTATAAAATGATATATGAAATTAAAGTCATTCTCAGATGGAAAAATTGGTATTACATTAGTATTTTAATTTATATCTCTTAACACCCTTATTTTAGCTAGTGACTTACATAGCTGGAATGATTTGGAACTGGACTGTCTCACAGGAACATTTATAACTTCTGTAACTGGTACCCTTGTGATACCAATGTTATTAAATTTAAGACAATAGAAAATAGGGTAGTGACTTCTCTCTAGATTTGCCCTCATTTCCTGCAAAAGTGTGAGTAATAGCACTTTTGGAGATTTCAGAAAAGATATGATTAACAATCTGGTAGAATAAAATAATTGATCTGTTTGACTTATGCTTGATGAGACAGACTTTATTAAAAGTTAAGGAAGTTCAAAAAAAGACAGCTACTTAGAATCATGTGAAGGCCAAACTTTTAAAAAAAATAGAAAAGAAAAATCTAGAAAATTCTTAAGTAGAGGCTGTCCCTTCTCAAAGTGTTGCACCTTGGTTCAACTGAGATCTCAGCACAGTGGGTAATCTCACATGTATACTCCATGCTTCAGAACACTGGCATGACAGGATGATGAGGGGACAGAGGGAATGCCATATTTAGTAATTTATTTATTTCTGTTGAAAAGTAAAGTCCTTTAAAGAGTTCATTTTTAAGTAGTGCTAGCTTGGAAATTTTAGATTTTTCTTTAAAAATTTTGATATATCTCAATCATTTTAAAAGCTTTAATTAATTTCAAAGTGCCATCTTAGCCAATACAGATATATTTAATTGCCCAGTGCTTAGCAAATCTGATATATTAGTTTAGCAAAACTTTATTGTTTTCTTTTCATTTTTTTCTAGAAATTTATAAATACATATGGGCACTTAGCCTGACTCGATCTTTGGAATACAACAAGTCTCATCCTGATTAAGTGCATATAATAGTGCAAGGTGGAGAGATGTAATTAACATGAGAGATATAGTTATTTATATCATGGTCACATGAGAGGATAGATTCATAAGATGATAAATCTTTCACTGCATAGAAACCATTTCAGATAACATCTAATTAAAAACTGATTTTGCAAAGCAACAAATCATACTAATTTTCTTGCCGTTTTCCCCTTAAATTGAAATACTTTAGTTTAATCCAATATTTCGTTTGATGGGTTTTTATGAAGTACATGTTTCTGACAAAATTTTCTCCTCACTCAAGTTACTGTGTCCTAACCAGCTCATCATTTTCATCATTTCTGATACAAGAAATGTGCTTCATGATTGAAATGCAAGAAAAATAATGCAAGTAAAGTTGATTATAATTCACTTTTAACATTAGATTTTGTGTTGAAATTTGCCTTTGGCAATTTGAGAATAAAACTAACAGAATACATTTTAAAGGTTAAACCTTAGCGTTTTATTGGAAGGAAGCATGTTGTGCACCTTTGTGTTCCCTGGGGGATTTTCTATCGATGGCTTTAGTGCCTTAGGAATGTCATTCTGACAATCACTCCTGGGCTCTACACCTGAGCACAGCAAATTTCCCATTACAAAAAATAGCACAATTGAAGCAATTTAAATAAAATGTTTGAGAAAGCATAATATGGAAATTAAAATTTAATTAAGTTATATTTCCATGCTGGAAATATACTAAATTGTTTTACTCCGGTAGATGAGAATATATAGCCTCCATATAATTGCATCCATTTTAGTGTATTTAACAAACTACATTTAACATGGCACTTAAGAAACTATAAATGCATAGAGAGGTACTGATTTATGTAAGAGTTAAAATGCTCATTATAATTACAAATCAAGTCCTTTAAATTATTTTTGGATATTTGCAAATTATAAACCTTCCCTTATCCATATGTATTTTTAAAATTATCTATTATTCTATATATGTTACTTATGGGAAGAAGATTTTTGAGGGGGAGGTTAAAAATGAAACAGATAACATATATGACATTCTATGCCTAAAAAGCTCTAATAAATTATATTAATTTATAGAAGTAAGTGAGAAAAAGCATTTATCCTTTTAAAGTGCTAAACATCTATTGAACTGTAGGCTTAAGACTAGTTCATTTTTTTTAAATTCCAAAAGAGATATATAGAGTATCATTTGAATTAAGTCATTTTAGGGATGCATAATAGTACTATGAAAAGACAATGAGTTTTGGAGTGAAAAGTTGTTTAGTTGTTTCAGTTATGTCTGACCCCATCTGGGGTTTTCTTGACAAAGATACTAGAACGGTTTGCCCTTTCTTTCTCCAGCTCATTTTATAGATGAGGAAACTGAGGCAAATAGGGTTAAGTGACTAGCCCCAACTCAGATGGCTTGTAAGTGTCTGATGCCAGATTTGAACTCAGGTATCCCTGATTTAAGGTCTGGCGCTCTATCCACTGTTCCACCTACCTGCCCCATAGGAATCAGAGGACCTGCTCTCAAATCCCAGCTTAGATATTCCTTGTGTATCCTTAGGTCACTTGATTAACCTATTTAGGCTTCAGGTTTATTTTTTTTTTTTTCTGCCTGAAAAATGAGGAGTTTTGCCTAGATCACCTTTAAATTCCCTTCTATCTCCAAATCTACAATTCAATGATCTAGTGATTACTCTTGTCTTCCTGTGTATTCTAAGATGTCACTGCCAAGAATTACACTATCATTGGATCTTATATCAAAAAAAAAAAAAAACCCAAAAAGGAACTGTGGTCTTTTCCAGAAGGGGACATACATAATTATATTTAATGTTTAAAATTTAAAAACTACCATTTGTTGAATCCAACAGGGCTATTTTGTTCAATGACAAAATGAAAGGCTTACTTGCTTCTAAGAGCTTCATTCCCCTGCCATACTTAGCCCAGTTGGAACCTTATCAGAAAGTGTTACATTCATTTTCTTGCCTTTCTCAAAGATTGGTTCTTCCAGATCAGAGCAACTCAACACAGCTTGGTTATGCATTTATTGTGTGCCTGACCTCATGGGGGGCACTGTGGATACAGACAAAATAAAAAGAAAAGAGGTGTTTCCCTTAAAGAACATGCATTCTATTGGGGAAGTATAACATGGAGAGAGAGAGAGAGAGAGAGAGAGAGAGAGAGAGCAAGAGAGAGAGCACTAGCAATTAATTGAAGGGACCTACATTATTCTGATTCCCATACACTAATTGAGCTCAAATGGCCCTCTTACACAGCACACCATCTCTCCATTCCTTTGAATTTTTACCTGCACTACATTCCTAGAATTCATTCCATCCTTACCTCTGGTTCTCAGAATGCCTAGTTTCCTTTAAGCCTCAGATTAAGTACCACCTTGTAGATAAGATTTTTCTTGATTCCCTCAAATGTTTGCATTTTCTGCCAACAAAATTCACCTTCTGTCTGTTTTGTATGTATAATTTATATACATATTATCTGACTGAACCAGGCTGTAAGCTCTTTGACGTCAGGCACAGACTTTGTATCCCTGAACCCTTAATAAATGTTTACTGATTGATTAAGTGATTAATAAATGCAGACATTTAAAAAGCCTAAAGCTTTCCCTGATTGGGACCACCCATCCTTATGAGAAGTAGAAAAGATGCACTTTAAAAAAAAGCATGTTAAAAGTCTGGCTTCTTGATTACCAGTCTTAGCTCATATTGATCTGATCAGCCACAGTTGTACCATTGTAACTAGACTCTGTCATAGTGATGTCATTTTGGTCTTTTTCGAGAATGAAGAACAGCAACCATTTCCAGACTATTACTTTTTCACTGTTACTTAGCCAAGTCGCTGCTTTTGAGGTTCACACCATATGACTATGCAAACTACTGACCTTTAGGAGCCTCACTGAATTTTTTCTTTTAGCTTTCTTTTTTTGTTTTTTGAACAACCTAGCACCTGCCATTATCCTTGGCAACTTCAACATTGATATTGATAACTCGTCAACAATATTTAGCCTTAACCTGCAATCTCTTTATTTCCTATCATCGTCTTCGTGACTTAGAGTCAGGAAGAACTTACGTGGATTTTAATACCACTTTGCACACCTACTAGTTCTGTGACCTTAAATAAGTCTGCTAACTTTTCTATGCCTCCATTTCTTTAACCAAAAAATAATAATATAATTAAATTACCTATTATAGAGGTTTAGTGAGGATCAAATGAGATAATATATGAAATGCTTTGGATACCTTAAATACAATGCTCTTGTTATTAACTACACTTCAACAACTCCCACTAGGCCCTGCTTTGCATTTTATCATCCAGCTTGTCCCACCTTCAAGATCTTGAGCTTTCTATTTCATCTTTCTCTCTATCCCTCACTCTCAGCCACTGTTGACACAATTATTTTTTACTGAAAAGACAGGGAGCGTTCTAATCTTTCTCTGTCTTTCCTTAACCCCTTCTTGTCATGTAGCATTTAGCACTCTCATCAGGACTTATGATCTTTTAGTCCTCCCCATGTCAACTAGGCCATCAGTCTGTCCTTGACTTTACTTGCCTATTTTCTCAGTTATTTGCTTTAGCTAGGATCTCACTAACTCCAAGAAAAAATTTGAAAGAACCAGAAAAATGTTTACCTTAGAATAGAAAAGATTTAATGGCATGTGATCATTGATTTTAAAAATTTCTTTGTAACATAAGATTTAGAGCTGTTAGGAAAGTTAGAGATCATTTATTCAGTCCTTTAATTAAACAGATAAGTGTGGTCCAGAGAGATTTAGTGACCTCCTCGAGAGCTGAGTCTTGAAGAAAAAGAGAGAACTTAGCAGATGAAAAATGGGAGGGGGAGGAGGAGTCCATCCCTGGGATGAAGGATAGTGTGAGCAAAGGTAGGGGGAGGAAAGAAGGACAAGAATGGTGGAAATGAAGAGAAGATTAGTTTTGTAGCACTGGACAAAAGAACTAAGATGCTTGGGTATG
This sequence comes from Vombatus ursinus, assembly GCF_900497805.2. Taxonomy (NCBI): domain Eukaryota; kingdom Metazoa; phylum Chordata; class Mammalia; order Diprotodontia; family Vombatidae; genus Vombatus; species Vombatus ursinus. Next base: position 36,554,047 of record NW_020954599.1, on the reverse strand, counting down.
ATTTACATGGAGATATATTTCAGGTCCATGTAATTAAAGAACTTCTGTCAATCAGAAATGTACAAAAATAGAATGAGCCAAGTTGCAAATGATCTTGGGATCACTGGAAGTGTTCAGATAGAAGCTGGCTCAATCTACCAGTTAACAAATATTAAGTGACTACTATTTGCTTGCCACTGTGCTAAGGGAGGGAAGGCAGCACACATCTGCTAAGCGTCTGGTCTGCTATGTGCCAGGCACCATGCTAAGCACTTTACACATATTATCTCAGTCTATCCTCACAATAACCCTGGGAGGTAAGTACTATTATTGTTCTTATTTTGTAGCTGAGAAAATGGAAGCAGACAGAGAGGGTAAGTGACTTGTCCAGAGTCATGCAGCAACTAAACATCTGAGGTTAAATGGGAACTGTCTTTGCGATGCCAGGTCCAGGGTCTGTCTTCTGAGCCACCTAGCTAGCTTCCTATAAGTTACTTCAGTTAGTGCAAACAAAAACATAGAATTGTCCTTACCCCCCAAAAAGCTTATTTTCTAGTGGAGAAAGCAATCAGTACAAATAAAATTTCAGAACATATAAAAGAATAGTACAAAGTAAATTTGGAATGGGGTGACCAGGAAAGGCATCTTTTAGAAGATTCTTTTAAACTGAGTTTTGAAGGAACCCAGAAATTCCAAGATTCCAGGGAGAACATTCCAGATTGGGTATATAGCACAAAAGCATGAAAATGAAGAGGAGAATATCATGTGTGCATGTGCACGCACGTGTGTGTGTGTGTGTGTGTGTGTGTGTGTGTAAAGGTGAATTAGCCATCTGCTAGAGATATTTTAAAATGTATTCTTACATTGCATAGGGTATTGGATTTCTTGTTGTTGAGATGTTTCAGTCATGTCCAACTCTTTATGACCTCATTTGGGGTTTTCTTGGCAAAGATACTGGAGTGGTTTGTCATTTCCTTCTCCAGCTCTTTGTACAGATGAGGAAACAGGCAAACAAGGTTAAATGACTTGCCCAGAGTTGCACAGCTAGTGTCTAAGGCTTGATTTGAACTCAAGAAGATGAGTCTTCCTGACTTCAGGCCCCAACCCTCTTTCAAGGGTGCCACCTAGTTGCCTTTGGGGTGTTAGATTAGGTTACCACAAAAAGTCCATTATAATTAAAAAAAATCTGTCATTCTTCATTTGATTTTTTGCTATTATCCCTTTAATCTCAGTTCTTTGCCTGGAATGACTTCAATAGTGACCAGTCAAAAGCTTCTCCAGTCTTTGAGGGCCAGTTTAAATTCAAACACCTCCACACTTCTCTGATTATTCCAGTTTTCTCCCTAACAACCCTTTGGTTATTTAGTTTTCACTCACCTGTATCATAGTATCCTATACCCTAGAGTTGGAAAGGCCTTTGAGGTCATCTATCCAATCTCCTTATTTAACTTAAGAAATTGAAAGCTAGAGAAATTAATTGACTTTCTCATGATCACAAGTAGTAAGTGCTAGATCTGGTATTCAAATTCCCGTCATTGGACTCTAAATTCAGCCCTTTCTTTCTTATCTCATACTTTACTCCAGCCCTTCTCTCCCTAATCCATCCCCTCCCCCTCCAGCCCCACTCCACCCCTGCCCAAGTGTTCTGCAATCTAAAGCACTGGGCTTTGTCCTGTTCCTCAAACAAGAAACACAATCTCTCATGTCTCAGCATTTTCCTTGGCTATCCTCCATGCTTGAATGGTTTTCCATCCACATCTCCATTTCCTGGCTTCCTTCAAATACCAGCAAAAAATCTTATCTTTTACATGAAACCATTCCCTTTTTTCCCCCTTTCCCCTAAATTCTAGTGCCTTACCTCTGTTAATAGTTTCCTATTTATCCTGTACATAGCTTGTTTATTGACAGTTAGGTGGGACAGTGGACAAAGTGCCAACCTGGAGTTAGCTTTGTGACCCTTGGCAAGTCATTTAATACTGTTTGCCTCAGTTTCTTCATCTGTCAACTGAACTGAAGAACAAAAAGGCAAACCACTCCAATGTCTGTGTCAAGAAAACTCCAAATGGGATCACCAAGAGTCAGACATGACTGAAAAAGAATGAACAACAAGAAGTATATTTATACATAGTTTTTTACATACTTTCTCACCCATTAAACTTTGAGCTCTTGAGAGCAGGGATGATCTTTTGTCTTTCTTTTTATTTCCTATGCTTAGAACAGTGCCTGGCATAAGTAAGCATTTAATAAACCTTAGGTGACTGACTAACTACCTTCTATATGCTACCTTCTATTGTAGGTAAGCTCTTAGATGGCAGAAGCACTTTTTATTCATGTTTGTTTCCTGTATATCACTGTAGTAGTAACTCTGTAAATATTTTCTGAATGAATACTGAATGTTATTGAAATCATAGAAATTAAATCTACATAACAGGTTTTGACTTAAGATCATAAAATTTAGAGCTGGATGGGACCATAGAGGTCATTATGTCCTTGCACACCAGACAGTTAATGAAGCTTGTTGAACTGAATTGTATTTAGTCCAAATGTCTAATTCTACATTTGAGGAAACTGAGACCCAGAGGAGTTATTGACCAAGGTTACTCAAATAACAATTATTGTAGTTTGGATTCAAAGGGAGGCCCTCTAACTATAAATCCTATTTTTATTCTATGGTAAACATAGTTTTTGGAAAGGACAAGGAAATCTTGTAAAAAATTTAGAGATAATTATAATATAATGGCAAATGAAATACAAATATCAAAATTAAGTGAGAGCTTCTAGGAGAAAAAAAAGTATAAATATTTGAAATGTGAAAATGTTGAGCAAGGGAGATGTGGAAATTAATGCTGTCCAGTTTCCCTGCCTTTGGCTGGCTTACCTCAAACTATTCCTGACAGATGGTTGGCCATATATACTTTTTACAGTTCCCAGGAAAGGAGACTTCACAGTCCCCCTTGGTAACCAGTTCTAGTGCTTAATAACTCTTAAGCTGTTACAACTACATTGCTAGAGTAAAGTGAATAATTTGGAGGAGGAGTGATAGAGAAAAGAAAACAAGCTCTCTCTCTCTCTCTCTCTCTGTATATATATATATCTATATCTATATCTTTTTACATTTCAGGAAATATGCAATATCTTTTTTTTTTACAGGATTGATTATTACTTGTGTAGCTCCAGTCATATTTTTCTTCTCATTTGTAAATACATCTTAAATGTTTAGAAAGTACTATATCCTCTACAGTTTTTATTTGGGAAAATCATAACATCACCTTACATTACCTGTTTCCGATGAAGAAAGAAAATGTTTGTTCCATCCCTTAAAGTGGAAAAGAACATATAGAGTCAACCAACCAAAACCACATTTATTGAACAATATTTGTATGGACAACACAGTTAGGTTCTTTTTTTTTAATAAATTTAATAATTTATTTGAAAATTTTGGGGTTTTTTCTTGCATTGAAATTTTGATGATGCAATATTGCATCATGTAACCATATCATATTATAAATAAGTCATTACATGCATATATTTCTACCAATACATGCATTATATGCTTCCCTGCCAGCACTTGCTTATTAAGACTTGTTGGCAGACTTGACCACTGATCGGTTATAACTTGCATTTTGTGTGTTTATTTGGAAAAGAATATAATCACTGTGACTTTAGCCCTGTTACACAACAGATGAAACATGTATGAACGGTTTTTCAAAATTTTCTTCTCTTCTCTTCTTTCCTTATGCTTCCATAGCCCCCTTATTTTTATTCAATGCCCCCCCAATTGCAACCGAGGCTACTGCTCCCCTGGATCATTCCAGTGCCCCCCTGGGGGCTGTAGCACCCACTTTGGAAACCTATGGTAGAGGAATGCAGCCACATTTGTACCTCAGTAAATAGCTGCCAAATTGAATTGAATTCAAATTGGCTTGTTGGTCTTTGGAAACATAAGCTACTTAACTTTCTAGGTTTCTCTCTGGTAAAATATAAAGTCTCTCACATTTCTCTTGTGGGAAAAAAATGTACAGTTGTATTGATCATCTTTTGTGGTTACATCTCATTGTATCTTGCATCTCACTTTCTTTATTATTATTATTATTACTTTATTTATTTTTAGTTCTCAACATTCACTTCCACAAGATTTTGAATTCCAAATTTTCTCCCCATCTCTCCACCCCTTCACCTGAAGATGGCGTGCATTCTAAATACCCCTTCCCAAAATCTGCCCTCTCTTCTATCACCCCACCCCTTCTCTTAACCTCTTCCCCTTCTATCTTCCTGTAGTGCAGGATAAAGTTCTATACCCCTTTGCCTGTTTATCTTATTTCCCAGTTGCATGTAAAAACAATTTTTAACATTCATTTTTAGAACTTTGAGTTCCAAATTCTCTCCCTTCCTTCCTCCCCATCACCCTCATTGAGAAGGCAAGCAATTCAATATAGGTTATACATGTGTAGACATGTAAAACACTTCGATAATAGTCATGTTGTGGAAGACTAACTATATTTCCTTCCATCTTATCCCATTCCCCATTTATTCTATTCTCTCCTTTGACCCTGTCCCTCTTCAAAAGTGTTTGTTTCTGATTACCCCCTCCCCAAATCTGGCTTCCCTTCTATCATTCCCCCCTTTCTTATTCCCTTCCCCCCTATTTTCCTTTAGGGTAAGATAGATTTCCATACTCAATTGAGTGTATATGTTATTCCCTCCTTAAGCCAAATCCCATGAGAGTAAGGTTCACTTATCTCTCTTATCTCTCCCCTCTTCCCTTCCACTGTAAAAGCTTTTTCTTGCTTCTTTTATGTGAGATAATTTACCCCATTCTACCTCTCCCTTTCTCTTTCTCCCAGCATAATCCTCTCTCACCCCTTAATTTTATTTTTAGATATCATCCCTTCATATTCAACTCACCCTGTGCCCCCTATATAGATAGATAAATTGGTAGATAGATGGATAGATGGATAGATGGATAGATGGATAGATGGATAGATGGATGGATGGATGGATGGATGAATGGATTCCCTCCAACTATCCCAGTACTGTCTCATGAGTTACAAATATCATCTTTCCATGTAGGGATGTAAACAGTTCAATTTTAATAAGTCACTTATGATTTCTCTTTCCTGTTTACCTTTTCATGCTTGTCTTGAGTCTTGTATTTGAAAGTCAAATTTTCTATTCAGCTCTGATCTTTTCATCAAGAATGCTTGAAAGTCCTCTATTTCACTGAATGTCCATTTTTCCCTTGAAGGATTATACTCAATTTTGCCGGGTAGGTGATTCTTGGTTTTAATCCTAGCTCCTTTGACTTTCAGAATATAATATTCCTAGTCCTATGATTCCTTAATGTAGAAGCTGCTAAGTCTTGTGTTATTGTGTTTCCACAATACTTGAATTGTTTCTTTCTGACTGCTTACAATATTTTCATCTTGACCTGGGAACTCTGAAATTTGGCTACAACATTCCTAGGAGTTTTCCTTTGGGGATCTCTTTCAGGAGATGATCAGTGGATTCTTTCAATTTATATTTTACCCTCTGGTTCTAGAATATCAGGGCGATTTTCCTTCATAATTTCTTGAAATGTTATATCTAGGTTCTTTTTTTTATCATGATTTTCAGGTAGTACATAATTTTTAAATTATCTCTCCTGGATCTTTTTTTCCAGGTCAGTTGTTTTTCCAGTGAGATATTTCATGTTGTCTTCTATTTTTTCTTTCTTTTGGTTTTGTTTTTATAATTTCTTGATTTCTCATAAAATCATTAGCTTCCATTTGCTCCATTCTACTTTTTAAGGAATTATTTTCTTCAGTGAGCTTTGGAATGTCCTTTTCCATTTGGCCTGTTTTGCTTTTTAAGACATTCTACTCCTCATTGGCTTTTTGAACCTCTTTTGCCATTTGGATTAGTCTGTTTTTTTAGGTGTTATTTTCTTTCGTATTTTTTGGGTCTTCTTTCAAGCTGTTGACTCATTTTTCATGATTTTCTTGCATCACTCTCATTTCTCTTCCTAATGTTTCCTCTACTTCTATTACTTGATTTTCAAAATCCTTTTTGAGCTCTTCCATTGCCTGAAACCAAGTTATATTTTTCTTGGAGGCTTTGGATGTAGGAACGTTGGCTTTGTTGTCTTCTGGTTGTATGTTTTGATTTTTTTTTTGTCACCAAAGTAAGATTCTGTAGTCTGAGTTTTTGCCTCTGTTTGCTCATGTTCCCAGGCAATTACTTAACTTTTTAACTCTTTGTTAAGGTAGGGCTCTGCTTCCAGTGTGGAAGGTGCACTGTCTCAAACTTCAGGAGTTTTGTGCAACTGTTTTCAGTGATACTTCTAGGGACCTGTAAATTTTCAATCCTACCAAGGTGGTATGATCAAAGGCAAGGTGTTTACTCCTTTCCTGGCTTGTACTCTGGTCTGTGAGTGACCACAGGCACTCTTTTCAGCCTTGGAACTGTGAGGAGGATTCCCTCTCCACTTCTACAACCATGCCAGCCCTCCTACTTGCCCCAGGATTGCCACCCAGGACTGCGACCCAGATCAAAACATGAGGAAAGCAAGATAACCCTGCCTCAGCACCAACAAAGAGATCCCTGCAATCTCCCTCTGATCAGCCACTCGATTCCCCCACCATCTGTGAGCCGAGAGCTCCAGAAGCAACTGATGCTGCTTCCCACTGACCTTCTAAGTTGTCTTTTGAATTTGTGGGTTGAGAAATCTGGAAACCTCCATAACTTCCTGTGATTCAGTCCCCTGAGGTGTGTTTCAAGTTTTCTCTGGCCCCATCTTTGCCTCTGCAGCCCATGCTGAACTGCACTTCTTTTCCAGCCCTACCCAACAGACCTTTCCTATCAACTATCCAGGTTGTCTTGGGCTGGAAATTTGTTTCACTTTGTCTTTTCTTGGGTTCTGCTGCTCTAGAATTTGTTTAAAGTCATTTTTTACAGGTATTTGGAGGGACTGAGGTGAGAGCTCAAGCAAGTCACTGCTTTTACTCCACCATCTTTGCTCAGCCCCCACAGTTAGGTTCTGGGAGACAATAAATGGCTATTTGACATTGCTTCTACTCTCATTTGAGCTTATAATCTAGTTGGAGGAGAAAAAAATAGTACCAAAGAAGAATAAGAATTAAGAAAGTGCTGAACTCATTGATGTTGAGTAGATTGGTAGAATTCAGTGATGCTTCTTAAAATTACATGGTGCTCTTGGGTGCATATTAACTACTAACAACCTTCTTCATTCTAATGATGAAAAATGAAATACATGGTTACTTTTATGTATTTAGGGTTTTTTCTACATGCGTATGTTTGCATTTCTCCAAAGCATTTTCTCAGCATTCCTTTCCTAGGAGAATCTTAACTCCAGATATAAAGCAGTATACAGTTATACTCTACTTCTTTTTCTGATCAAAAGAAGATGCATTCTCCAATACAAACTTTTTCACAGAAGAAACTTACAAGCAGGAATGATGGGAGGAAGAGATTTGAAAAAAAAATACTGTATAGATGCTAGGGCACAGATAGCACAAATATTGACTAATATTGACATTGTAAAATTATATACTGTGAACATAAGTTTCCTTATTTTAACCCTAATAATCATGCTTACTACTGAATATAGATTTGCTACAGAATAGAAGAAAAATATGTCTAGGAAATGGATCACTAAATAAATCCTTTAGTAATCAGGCTACTTTTTAATTATAGAACTACAGCCTGTTCTATATTCAAACATTTATATCAATTAAGTATGCAAGGAAAACTCGGATACTCTGTCCTTTCTTTAAGGGTTAAGTCTTTGAAATAGCAATAATTTGTATTTGTCAGTTCTTGTCCAAAGTTTCAACCTTTTATATTTTAGTTGTGAGAAAATTAACGTCTCATTATTCTCATAATCAAATAGAGTTGTAAGAAAGTAAGTCAGCTAAATGTTTAGTAATGACAAGAATAACTCGCAATTTTGTGTTAATGCATAATTTACAAAGTTCCTTGCATATAACACTGAGGAATAGCTACTATGAATTTTGTCATCTCTCATTTAACTGATGAGGAAATAAACTCATAGAGGTAAAGGGATATAACCATAGTCACATAGCTTAAAGGGTTAAGAGGAGGCTTTGAGCCTAGATAGGCGCAATTAGTGCTTTGGGCACTCCAGTTATTTATGCTCCTTGTAATAAATTTGATAGATCCTTGATCTAATCAGAAGGGATAAGGTGTTGTACCTTAATGGATGCCGACTGCAACTGGTTCACTGGTTTTTTTCATTCTGCTTGATTTTCATCCATATCTTTCAGTAAACACTCGATAGGTGTTCTATCTCAGGAACTGTTGGTATTCTTCTGATTCTTTTAATATTTTAGGAATATCAGTCTATCACTCAGGCTATCTGTTACTTCCTATTCTAACTGGCTCAACTCATTTTCTATTAGTTCATGTTCTTAAAGTCTGTCATGCCTCTGCTCAAATACAGATCTTTGGTAGTAATATGCTACAGTCTACTCATACCCATAAGTGTTTTCACTGACATAAAATTTTGAGCCTTCTATGATATTTCTTATTTTGGTATCTCTACAGCCTGTGTTTTGATCAGTGAGTACTTCTTCCAACAATGATGATCATAACTCTATTTTGGTTTAGTAGAATTTGTTTGAGAGTTATAATGGATAGAAAATTGATCAACTTGTGCCAAATTTGATGATGAACTTCTACAAATTTAACTAAGATGGAAGACTTATAAATCCTTACTGGATCTTTATTCAAAGCCTTTCGTGACCTTCAGAAGATTGTTGATAGCCTTTCAGAACCTAGAGTTCTCAAAAATCAGCATAGAACTTTATTAGTATATATTCTAATACGTTTCAGTAAAATATTTTGCAGATAAGTCTACATTACCAAGATCCCTGCAAATAGCATATCTTCCTAAATCACTGACCCTTTCTGTAACCTAAACCTTTATTACCTCTTAGAAGAAAAAAAAAAATGCTACCTCCAAAGTCCTTAGCATTATCAACTGTTTGATGTTTGGAATAAATATGGCTTTATCAATTGTGCTGAAACTGAAGACAAAGTATTTTGTGTTTGTACATTAACTTATATCTCCTCTACTCCAGCCAAACTGGGTTATTTTCCATACAAATCAGGAAAACTTGCTATTTGACTGTTTCCCCTTCCTAAGAACCACATGGCCTTTCCATCTAGTTTCCAGTGGAACTCTCCTACATTTGTGCACATTGAGAACAGGGACTATCTTACTTTCATTGTTTATTATAGAACTTTTTCATTCCTTCCTTTTTCCTTCCTTCCTTCCTTCCTTCCTTCCTTCCTTCCTTCCTTCCGCCCTCCAGCGGAGATACACTTGGTAGCTATATGAACATGGAAAAGTTGCTTCACATTAAAAAATTAGAGTTAATAACATTAGCTCTAAATAATAATAATTATATCGATCATGTGATGATGATATATTTATGTAGTGCTTTAAGATTTGCAAAGAACTTTACAAATATATATTTTTTTCACTTTATTCTCTTAACAAAGCTGGGAAATAGATGCTATTGACATCTTTTTTACAGATGAGAAAACTGAGATTTAGGTTGAATGATGTGCCATTTACAGAATTTAAGTGATGTGCCTAGAATCACCCAGGTAGTAAATGTCTCATGCTGGATGTGAACACAGGTCTACATGACTCCAGTTGCAGGTCTCTAGTCCCTGTGTTATTGAGGTGTCTTTACATACCTCAGGGTAGAGAGGAAACTACTTTGTAAACCTTCACATGTCATATAAATGTTTGTTATAATTGCTTTCAAATAATGATTTAAAAAAAATTCAATGATATCTTCCTTTTTCTTTAATGGACAGTATTTCCTGAATATGTTGATTTTATATCATGCCACGCAACCCTGTATTCTAATGCAACCCAGGGAATTTTATCATTTCCATTTGAAACTTCACAAATTAAATATTATTTGGTAAGAAAATAAGTATCGTTCTCTGTAAACTATTCCAGACTCTCTTATTTGTTAGCACTTTTCCCATTTTGTGGAACTAGTGATTTGTAAGTAATTTTTGTGCTACTATCTTTTAGACTTTTCTTAATGATTTTTCCTTACTGTAGTTCTAAGATTATATAGTGGTATGATTTAATTTAATATTTACACTGAATAGGAGACATACTTGAAATCTCACTATGACAATCTCATGGTATTGAACAAATTTTTTTGATTTTTCAGGTTAAAATAATTAAATGCTTACCTTGTTAATTGGTGTGTATAACATGAAGTACTTTCTTTTTTCCCAATTTTTAACATTTTAATTTCAAGTTTTGAATTCCAAATTCTATCCTTCCCTCCTCTACCCCCTCCCTGAGAAGGTAAGCAATCAGATATAGGTTATACATATCCAATTATGTTCATATTAATCATTTTACACAAGAAGACTCAAATAAAAGAAAAAAATGAAAAAGTGAAAAATAGCATACTTAAATCTGTATTCAATCAATATCAGTTCTTTCTCTAGAGGCAATTAGTATGCTTCATCATTAGTTCTTTGGGATTGTCTTGCATCATTGTATTGCTGAGAATAGCAAACTCATTCATGGTTCTTCATTGACAATATTGTTGTTACTGTGTACAATGTTCTCCGAGTTCTGCTCACTTCACTACGCACAAGTTCATGTAAGTCTTTCCAGGTTTTTCTGAAATCATCCTGGTTGTCATTTCTTATCGTAAAATAATATTCCATCACAATCATGTACCACAGCTTGTTTAACCATTCTCTGATTGATGGGCATTCCTTTGATTTCCAATTCTTAGCCACCACAAAAAAAGCTGCTATAAATATTTTTAAACAACATGTATAATCCATGTGAAATTGCTTGCCTTCTCAATGAAGGGGAAAGGGAGAGAGGAAAAGAATTTGGAATTCAAAATTTGAAACAAAAAAAGAATGCTAAAATTGCTTTTTACATGTAATTGGGGAAAATATTAAATAAGATTTGAAAATAAATAAATATTTTTGTACAAATAGGTCCTTTTCCCATTTTTTGGATGTCTTTGAGATATGGATCTAGCAGTGATATTGTTGGAACAAAGGGTATGCACAGTTTTATAGCCCTTTGTGCATTGTTCCAAATTGCTCTACAGAATGGTTGGAACAGCTCACAACAGTTCACAATTCCACAACAGTGAGTGCCTTAGTGTCCCAGTTTTCCCACATTCCCTCCCAACATCCAAAATTTTCCTTTTTTGTCATATTAACCACTCTCATAGGTGTGAGGTGGTACCTCAGAGTTGTTTTAATTTGCATTTCTCTGATCAATAGTGATTTAGAGCATTTTTCATGAAGTGCTTTTAATAGCACACTACAAAGTTATGCAAGCTTAACATAAATAATAAGGAAAAAACGTGATAGTCTTTTAAAGAAAGGATTTGGATCCCAGCACTGATTGTCAATAATGTACTTAGGTTATATCACAGCTATTTCAATCACTTTGGTAATGAAATTTCAAATACATTAAAACTCTGAAGGATGATTTTCATCTTAATGATATCATGTCCAATACCCAGAACTTCAGGTTATTAATCCAATTTTATCAAATGTCATTAGTTTGAAAGGGATCACAAATCAGCATTTTAAATGACCAAGATATCAGTCATTATGGTTTTCTAGGGACAGGAAATTAGTCTATCTTCCTCATATTGGTGATTAGTGCTCTTATGATGTCATTCTTTAGACAACCAGATCACCTTTGAAATTATTTTAATGCTGGCATGAGTAGTGTGGTTAAATCCAATTAAAATGTATTTGCTAAAATAATATTCTTTATTAAAATAATGTAAAAGAATTTTTGTATAAGGTAGGTAACTTTTCAGTTTTGTGGTAATGCAAGAATGCTATAGTTATATGCAAAATAGTATTACAGATGGAATATATTCCAACTTTAGTATGTTACTACACTATAAAACTTTATTAAAATAGATTCTGGCTGACTAATAATGAATACATAGTTCATTTGTTTTGTTCATCTCATTATTTTTTGTTCAGTTATTTCACCTCTTGTTACATGGTAAATATTGAACAACAAAGGAGGAAATTAACATTTCGAGTTACAAACCCTATGAAAATGAATTGACTCCAAGTTACACACAGCATTCATTCTTATATTTACTCACCCCACGCCAATTTTTAAAATTTCCTCATCTACATTCATTTTATGTATTTATATACCCTCATTAATAAACTAGAATTATGAAACCAAAAAACAGGAAGCTACAAGTACAAGTAATATTGGTTAATCAAAAAAAGTATGACAATGCTAAAGAATTATTCAATTCATATTAAAGTTATCATGTGTGTGTACATGTGTATATATGTGTGCCTGTATATAGTCTATATACATGCATATACTGGTGCATATGTATGTTTACATATATGTATGTTTTTATACACACACATATAATGCTTTTCACCTACCTGGTCTTTATCTATTCACTGTATTCTAGTTTCCTCTTATTTCTGTATCAGATATAAATTTTATGCTGGTAGTAACCAACCGATGAATAGAGAATTTTGTTTTTAGGTCAGAAACTGTTTTATTAATATTTTTATCTTCTTTTTTATTTATCCTTTTATTTGAATCCTGAGTGAGTGTCTGTTCTAGGAACTAGTCCCACAATGGAGTAGCCAAAGGAGCAGCAGGTTGGAGAGAACAGAATTTAGCAGAGAACATTCAACACTTTAAACACCTCATTAATTGTGAAGGCGATCTCAAAATTAATATGATCTAACCCCCTCATTGTAGAGATGAGAAAAAAGCTTCACATAATTAAATGCTTTGCCCAATGTCACACATTTGGTAAAGTAGTAGAAGTTAGTCCTCTGAATCTAAAACTGGTATTTTTATGATTGTACTATGCGGTCTTACTAAATGCCTTGATCTGTGATTCATGGCCTTCCAAATGCTAGCCATTTTTGTGCTAAACTCCCAGTACTCTATCCAAGTTCATTTCTTAACCACCCACAGTATTTTAAGGTTGGAAAATCTGGCAAAAAAGGATTGCATTGCTCTCAAAACAAGAGGTAAATTTGTGGGTAAAAATAAATGATAATGAATTTTATGTTGGACATGTTGAGTTTGAGATTGCTTAAGAATGTTCATTTAGAAATATCTAAGAGGTGGCGTAGGACAGAAGCTCAGTGGAGATATTTTGGCTAGTTATATAGAACTGTGAATATTCTCTGCAAAGAAATGATAATTGAATCATTTCATCAGAGCAAATGAAGAAACCCAGAACAGAAATGTAAACATTGAATAGGAGAGGATCTTTAATAAAGTGCTAAGAATCATCCAGGTTCGGAGCAGAGTCTTGCATGATGATACAGCAAAGGACACAGAAAAGAAATGGTCATAGAGGTAGGATGAAAACCAGGAGAGAGCAGTGTCATGACAACTCAGGGAGAAAAGTGTATCCAAGAAGGGTGGGGAGTCAAAAGGATTAAATGCTGCAGAAAGGTCAAGAAAAAGTGCAGAATAAGCAAAAATTATCACATTTAGCAATTAGATCATTGGTAACCTTAGAGAACACAGTTTCAATTGAGTGAGGAGGTCAGAAGCTCAGTAACAAGGGAGAAAGGCAGTCAGAAGTAAGGTGAAAAGGAAATGAAAGCAAGGAATGTAGATATATTGTTTAGTATTTTTATGAGTTTGGCTATTAAAGAGAAGGAAGTTATAGGATGGTATCCTTAAAGTTTTGTTTTCTTTTGTTTATAAACCATGGAGGAAATTTGAGTTTGTCTTGAAACCTGATCATGTAGCAGGAAAGAACCAGTAGACAGGGAGAAATATTAGAAGGAAGGAAGGAAGGAAGGAAGGAAGGAAGGAAGGAAGGAAGGAAGGAAGGAAGGAAGGAAGGAAGGAAGGAAGGAAGGAAGGAAGGAAGGAAAGAAGGAAGGAAAGAAGTAAAGAAAGAGAAAGGAGGAAAGACAAAAAGAAGATGAAAAGGGTAAATAGAGTTGGAAGAAACCATAGAGATTACCCGATCTATCCCCCTTATCTTACACATGAGGACATTGAGGCCCAAAGAGGTTAAATGACTTATATAATGTAACAGAGGAAAGGTCAAGATTCAAACCCAGTTCCTCTGTCTACAAATCCAGAATATTTCTACCATACTTTAATTTGGAATATACATTTATATCTTTGCCTCTCAATATTTTTTCTTTAATAAATATTCAATTTTTTAGAGTTATCATGGGATGTGAAGGGCTTGCTTAGTTGAAGGGAAAGACCAACCCTGTGTCAAGGACTGGAGCAAATGGGATTTAAATTTGAGGGATTTACCATCTGAGCTAGTTACAGAAGAGAAATCTTAGAAGCTATTTTTCCAGTAAGATAAAGAGTTAGGTTCTCATCAAAAAAGAAGTTGGGAGGTGGATTAGAAAGAAGATACTTGTAGAGAGAAAAATAGTTTTGGAATAACCTTTATAAGAAGTATGATAGAGATGCCATCAGAGAACAATACAAGATTGCTATGTAAGATTGAGGGACCAACTGAGATTACATAACTTCAAATTTTGTCCTCTCCTTAGGCAAACTTTAGGGACATGTCCATTATCATCCTGCTATCAACTTGTTCCATTTTGAACTCCCAGCTTTTCTAAAAATTCAGGTTTATTCACAGTCTTCAGTTTGACTACCATTTTTGGAGATTTGAAGCACAAATCCATATTCCTGGGCCTCATTGTTTCTCCTGGGGGAAAAAAAAAATCACATGATTTTTAGTGTATGTGGGATGTTGCAAGGCAATGTATTCGATACAATCACTAGAAAACTAGCCTCAAAACTAGGAAAACTTAGTTCAAATCTTATTTCTGACATTTGTCAGCTGCATGACACTGAATAAGGCACCTAATTTTCTAGTTCTCTAGGCAGTTCTAAGTTACAGAAAAGGTGATGCCTTTCATTTCCTAATTCCCCTCACTTGGGAGTCCCCTATGCCAATGGAATCTGAGGCCTAGTTCCTACTTTATCCCTATGTAGAATATAGTTATGTTTCATGTGAAGAGATTGATCAATACGCTATTAAAATAGTCCATGTGAGTGGTAATAAGAAACGTAGCTAAATTGAAGACGCTGAAGATATAGAGTAATGGAAAGATGGGTGAAAGATTGTGGAAGCAAAGGCTCAAGGCTTTTATGGATGATGAAAAGGGAGGGGGAAAATATGACTACAGAGTTGACTCTGGAATGATTGGCTAGTCTAGAAACTGGTTTCAAAAATTGAGAAGACAAAAGGAAGAGTGTCTTGGAAAGGACAGGTTACATGAGTTTCAGAAATGTGTCTGGGGTCAGCTAGGTGGTGCAGTGGATAGAGCACCAGCCCTGAACTCAGGAGCACCTGAGCTCAAATTCATCCTCACACTAAACACTTGACACTTACTAGCTGTGTGACCCTGGGCAAGTCTCTTAACCCCAATTGCCTACCCCCCCCCCCAAAAAAAATAAAGAAAAAAAAAAGAAAAGGAAATGTGTCTGAGACTCTGACATGCCATGTAGTAGGATGTGGAAGTTGGAAATTTAGTCCTGGAGATAGAATTGCAGATTTGGGAGCCATCTGCATAGAGATTATATATATTTGAGGGGGTGGGTGGGGAGGGAGGTAGAGTGGGCTACTAGAACAAAAAAAATTTAAAGGGTGACATAGCTAAAGGAGATAATGCTCTCTTTCTTATATTGCATTAATAGAAAGTGCCTCAACAAAGTGGAGACTGGGGTTTGCTGGTCTTCGGTTTTGTCCTTCTAAACCACTAAAATATTTCCGTCAGTTCTGGGCAGCGTTGTCGTTTTTTTGTTTTGTTTTGTTTTTTAAAGTATATTAACTTGCAAGTGTGTATAGAAGAAGTCAATCAGGAAGATAAAGGAACTATTAGGCAGGCATTATGAGAAACAGTTGAGCCTAAGAGCTGAGCAAGTTAAGCCTAAAAACAAGGAGTCGTATATAGGGCATGGTAGCTGCGTGCAAATATTTGATAGCATTTCAGGAGGGAAAAGATTACACTTATTTTGCTTAGTCTTTGAGTGCAAATAAAAAAAGCTGTAGATGGGAGGAATTGATTCAATTAACATTTTTTTTTTTGCTCAATGTAAATGAAAACTTTGTAACAATTTTAACTGTCCAAAAGTAAGGATGAGCTGCTTTAAGAATGGGGAGTACGTTTTTATATATCTAGGATCTGAAAATGGATAGTCCTTTCTGGGAGATTTGTAAAGGGTATTGCTTTTCAGATATAATTTGTACTACATAGCCCCTGAACTCTGAAATTCAGGGATTTTACATGTCATTCAGCATTGTTTTAATGATGAAGATTGTCAAAGATCTGCACAATCACTTTCCTGACTTTTTAAAATAAATGAGTAGGTATCCTTTTTTATTTTTTAAAGGTTTATCAGACTTGAGTTTATCAAGACTTATCAGACTGGGAGTCATCAAGATTACCCAGTCTATCCCTCTTATCTTACAAATGAGGACATTGAGGCCCAAAGAGGTTAAATGACTTATGTAATGTAACAGAGGAAAGGTCAAGATTCAAACCCAGTTCCTCTATCTATAAATCCAGAATCTTTCCACCATACTTTAATTTGGAATATACATTTGCATCTTTGCTTCTCAACATTTTTTCTTTAATAGATATTCAACTTTTATAGAGTCTATACAGAACACATTGTAATATCCTATATAGAAAAAAGAATATATGTATATGTACATATATACATTTGTGTGTGTGTGTGTATGTATATGGAGAGGGGAGAGAGAGAGAGAGAGAGAGAGAGAGAGAGAGAGAGAGAGAGAGAGAGAGAGAGAGAGAGAGAGATATGCTTCCTTTGCCTGAACAGTACTGGCTCACCTGTGTATTCCAGGTTCTGGAAGAGCCTCAAAAATTATATTTACCAGGAAATCATTAGAAAATATTTTTAATTTTTTTCTCATTTTCCTCTTTTTAATATAAGAATTAATGGGTCAAAATGTCTTTTTTTTAATATCAAATCACTTATGATTAGTTAATTCTGGGATTTTGTACCAATAAAACAAATGGTGGGTACATTCTGAATCTTAAACAGAAAACTCATAACATGCCTTTCTTGCTTTTGTCAGTATTGGGATTACAATTTGGCTTGATTTGTCTCTATTTGCACCTAAAATGTTGTGAAAAAGTCATCTGTTAGGAGCAGAAAGTGTTGAGCATAGTATTCATTAGAATGCAGGTGACATTTTTGCTGAAAATAAAACTTTCTATAATGTATTTCAGCATTTTTGTGATAAGAGCATACATGAAGCCTTATTGCATCTGTATTTTTCATTTCAAAAGAGAATTATCCCCTTTGTGATGACTTGGAAGGTAATGATAAAAACAGAAGAGTCCATGAGTTAATTAGAATAAACTGGTGCTCCACAAAACTAAAGTTTTTTTACAATTTGACAAGTAGGGATGGGGAGGCACAGGTGAGTAGTAGTCCTTGCTTCATCTTTCATATATGTGTATGTGTGTGTGTGTGTGTGTGTGTGTGTATGTGTATGTATGTATGTGTATACACATACATATATATGCATATGTGCACACACACATGCACACATAATATATGTATATATAATGTTTTACAATTGCATGCAGAAAAATTATACATACATATATATAGAGAGAGAGAAGATAGAAAAGAGAGTTTGTTTTCCTGTATGTGATTGTCTATCATCATAGCTATCTCTTGCAGTTTTCAATGAAATCAAAGTGGCCATAATAATCAGTGCATCTCCACTTATTTTGTAATAGAATGAAATGGAGTGGGGTTCACATTAGCATTCTGTTGCATCTAAAATACTTTACATCATTTTCCTTTAATGCTCTAAATATTGCTTCATGAAAAGTAGCTTTAGAACTGGCTGCCTTACTTCCTCAGTTTTTACATCTTTTATAGTAGCAAGCCCCATACATACACATTAACCTGTCTTCAGAAGCAGCTTAAAATATCCTTCCTTATTTTGGCTGGCATAACATGGATCAAAATAGAGGCATTTAGAGCATTGACTTAATATTGAAGTTTTGCTAGAGTGCTTTCTAAGACAGTAATTGCAATGTCTCCCTATAGTATATGATATTGTATTGATCTGGGGTCCATCACTCCCAGCTGGTCAGCCACTTGAATGCACAGACAGTGACAGTGAAATGTGTAGAAAGCACTCCAGTGTATGTGTGGTTTCCCTCTGGTTTCACACTTCTTGTTGACTAATTTGGTCATGTGGCTTTCTGCCTAAGCCAGAGGAAGAGTTCTCTTTGAAAGGATGTTTATGTAACAGAGTTACATCAAAGTGTATTTTTCATAATATTTGTATATGTATATATATGTATATATATATACACACACATATGTGGATATTTATACACACATATAATGAAAATTCATGTGTATGGATGTGGGTATGGGTGGGTGGATGCTCTTAGTGATTTCTTTGCATCTCTGATTTCTTTTATGTTTCAAATAATATCCCACCTTCTACAAGAAGCCTTCCCCAAGCCCTCTTAATTCTAACACCTTCACTCTGTTAATTATTTCCAATTTATCTTGTATATGGTTTGTTTCCATGTTTTCTTCTGAATTTGATTTTAAGCTCCTTGATGGACTTTTTTTTGCCTCTTTTTTGTATCCCCAGTTCTCAGCACAGTGCTTTACACATAGTTGGCACTTAATAAATGTTTATTGATTTACTGTGTTCAATTAATATATTGGCCTATACTTGTGATTTCATTGATATAGGAAACTCCTAGAGAGAAACGCACCCTTTGGAAATGCAGGTCTACATTATGAGATTTTTTCTTAGAGAGTTGACTTGGCACTGAGAGGTTATATGGTTTGCCTAGGGTCACACAGTCAATATGAATTAGAGGATTGACTTGAATCCAGATCTTCCTGATTCCAAGACCAATTGCCTATCCACTTCTTCTACTTCCCCTTGCTGCAAATCATTATTATTATTATTATTATTTTGAGAATAGGTCTCTGTCTCTTATCACAGCTAGAAGAGCAGTAGCCACTTACACCCCTACTTGGCAGCTGACAACCAGGGGAACTTTGACTATGTTTGACTCTGGCCAGATCACCGTTCCTTGGGTAGCTTAATGGTGCACCACACTGACACAGATTTGGTGATGACATCCAATGACTTACCCTACTGTAGCTCAGTACTCATGAGCTCAAGCAATCCACCAACATCTGCCTCCCTGGGGGCAAGGATTACTCATCTGAGCCACCACAACCTACTGCTCATCCTTATATCATTTAACATTAATGGCATTATAGATGCTAATTGTATTTCTTTTGACCATTTTTGCTCCTATTTGGAAAGCAACATTGGATATAATGTAATCTATATCTTTGGAATTCACGTGCTGACTCCTCTAGAAAGTTGTGTCTTCTCCTCCTAGTGATTATGGAGTAGAAACTTGGAATCAATCAGTCAGTTATTACTATGTCCTTGGAACAACCTGGATTCAACTCCCATCTCTGCCACTGAAAGGCAAGTCACTTAACCCCTAGGTGCCACCGTCACCCTGCTAGCAAGCGTCTATTTCTGCTTATAAACAGGGTTTTGTTTTTGCAGATACTCAATACCATGAGCTCTCTGACAAAAATTTTTAAAAATCCTTCATGAATAATTTTAAAAGTCTGATTATTTTTCTTTAATTCACAATAATTTTATAATGAGGAAGACAAGAAATCTGAAAGGGACTTTAAAGACATTAAATCCAGTATTTCCCTATTGCAAACACATGGACTGATAGCAGTACATAGCACATTTTTATTGGTCCATAATACCTTGACTAACACCTGGGTGTTTGAATTCCGATACAAACACATACATACATACATACATACATACATACATACATACATACATACATACATCCCAACACCAAGCTGCAATTTCTTAAATCTCTAAGGACAAAGATGGCAAGATACAGAGGGCAAATTTTCCAAAGGTGAGAATTTAAATCTTTAATAAGTGCACAGTATAGTCTATATTGGGAAATGCTTATAATATCCAATGCCCTAACTATACAGAGGTTATTAGGCTTGTCCAAATCCACACATGTCCAGTGAGTGACCAATCTGCAATTATGACTCAGTACAAAACTTTTGTTTTTAATTAAATGTTTTAGAAAAAATTAACATTGGCAATAGAATTTCTTTAGAAACTATTTATATTTAAATATGTAAATTGCACTGCATAAAGTGTCAAATAGTATTTCTTTCACAATTTTAAGTGCTCATCAGAATTTATTTTCCATTCATTTCGATTTGGTATTCTTCTTCTATAGTTGTAGTCAATGTGAACTCCATTCTTCTGTGTGTGTGTGTGTGTGTGTGTGTGTGTGTGTGTGTGTGTACTACGTGTTTTCAGAAAGTTCTAGGTTTCCTTGTAATACTCATACTTTTCAGTCTTAATGACATTTTAGTATTCCATTTTATTTAGGTAATATTATTATACTATTCCTCTATTTTCAGTCATTGAAGATATTTAAAATTTTATTTTCTTTTTGTTTTTATTTTTTCAAATACTATAACCAGTTAAAGAGATCATTCGTTTGACCTATTATTTTTGCTTTGATTTTGCTAGAACTTACAGGGTATGTTTCCAAAAAATGGAATTATTGAATCAAAGCTTATGATTTTTTTTGTAAAGTTTCCTTTTGCTTTTTAAAATACTCTATAAATTGGCACTTACATAAGTGATTAATTAACATGCCTACTTCTCCACAACCCTTCCATCATTGTTTTGTTAATTTAATTATTTTTTTTTTTGGTAAATTTTATGGTTGTAAGTAGGAACCTAAAATATGGTTTAGTGTGAATCTTTTTTTTTTAATTATTAGTGAGGTTGATAATTTTTCAAGTAATTGTTAACAATTCTTATTTTCTATTTTAAAAATTAAGATTCTTTGACCATTTTACTACTGTAATTTCTTGATAATCATGTATGTATGCATGTATATATGTATAATTTTATAGGTCATATTTGTTAAAATTTCCATGTTATTTTTCTGTTAATTTTAATTAAATTATATATTGTGCTGTTTGTATAAATGCAATGTAGTCAAACATATTATATCTTGTCCCTTATAATTCCTTCTATTTGATGAATAATGAAAACATTAGCTTCCCTCCACAACTAGAACAAATATGCTACTCATTTCCCCTGTCTTTTTGTATCATGTCTTCTTATATTTTAATTTTTCATCCAATTTGACTGTACTGGAATGAAATGTGATCTACCTACTTTTTCCACCAAATGACAATCCAGTTTTTTCTAAGAATATTTATTTAAAAATTGATCTTCCTTTAGTATTTTTATTTTATATAGGTTTAGAAAATACTAATCTTTTGTGTATATTTAATATATCTGTTGTGTTCCACTCATCTATTTTTCTGGTCCTCCAAACAGATAGTTTGGTTGAACTCTTTTAAATATATTTTAAGTTCATAAGACCTTCCTCGGCTTTTCTTTTCATTATATCTCTTGATCATCTTGTCCACTTTTTTCACTGTACACTTGATTATAGTTATATCTAGCTCTCTAAATAAACTCCTTGGTTTTTTTAGTGGTTTTGTTCTAAAAATATTTTTTGTAATATTATTTTTACTCCATTGATCTGATTTATTCATGAACACTGAATGCTCCTTTGGTTATTTAATTATTCTTCATTTTAGTTCGTAGATTTTTATAGTTTTCTTATTTAGATACTCAAATATTTTATAGTTTCTATTGCTACCACAAATAGGTTTTCTTTCTTTCTTTCTTTTTTGTAATGTTTTCTTGGCCTTTATTACAATTAAGTAAGAATGCAAATGATTTTGTGGGTTGTGTATACTGTAGATTTGATAAACTCATTTATGCCTCTTATTTTATTAGGTGATTAGATTTTCAAGACATACTATTATGACATCTATAAAAATAACATTTTTCTCTGTTCCAATGTTAGTCTACCAATTTCTTTTATATTCTTACTGCAGATGCTATTCTCCTCATATTTTGCATCAAATAAGAGTGGCTATCCTTACTTTATTTTTGTGTGACCACTTTCACTGTTTCCATGTTATGTTTCATAGTTTAAGATAAATATTTCTTACTGTATTGAAAAGGGAATCATTTTATTGGTTTTTTTTTAAGTTCTATGTCTGTTGATATTATGATTTCTTTTAGTTCTTAATAGCATTTCTATATTATCCTTATTCAATGTGTATGCATATGTAAATATTTACACAAGTTTTTTAATGTACTTTTGCTTCATTTGGGATATTCAAGAGATTCTACCATAAGTTTCAAAGTCTATTAAAAAAAAACAACCAAGTGTCCCAAACTATTTGGAGCAATGACAACATTGTGCAAAAATATATAATATTCATTTGAATGTAATTTCAAGAGGCTAAAGCTACTATGGATCGTGTGTAAGCTGTTTTGTATTTATTAAAATCACTCACATTACTTTAATTTTCATATTTCACAGTCTGTTTTTACTACTTTTACTTGATTTCCTACTGTGATTTTATATTTATTTCAAATCATTGCCTCATTAATTCAGATGTTCCATTATGTGTTTTCTTCTCCCTATCTCTCTTTTTAAAAGCACTTTAATTAAAAAATAGATTGGCTAAACGAATTTATTTAGATCTTTGAATTCCAAGAAGGCTGCTTATTTATTTCAATCTGATAATGCTTATTGTCCTTTAAAGCATATAATAATATTTTTTATTCTTTAATTTCTGATTTTTTCTATACAGAAGGACTAAAATGATTTTTAAGTATGTCTTCCAAGAATGCTTCCAAAAACAAATAATCAAATAAACATTCCAGGTAGTAGCTTGAGGGATGACATTTTTTTAGATCTAAGCTGTGGTATTAAAGTTGAAGACGAAGCATGTTTTAGAAATGAGACTAACAGTGCTGGGGTGGAATTTGAAATTCTATGACTAACTTAGGGATTAAAGAGACTGCTTCGTGGAGAAGATGTATTTACTGACCAGATGAATATGATATACATACCATACAATCTAGCTATGTACACATCAATTAACCAGCACATTTCTGGGTTTTGCTTCCAACACTATTGGGGCTCTATAATGATGTGCTTAGAAGTCACTACTATAGGTCATAGAGCAATTCTTTAAGGATTCCCCGCTTTGTTCTAAGCACAGTTATTTGAAGGTAAAGTTTGTTTGGAGTCATAGCCCCTGAGATTATCTCCCTTTCCACTACTGAGACACATGTATATCTCACTTTCCTCATCTTTTGTAGTTTATTTTCCTGTATTCAGATCATCCATCCAGTCTGATGTGTGGTGCACAGATAAATAGATAGCTATAAGGGATCCCCTGCTCAATTGTTTTGTATGTTATGTTGAAAGGTCCTAGCTGTAGGTATCATTGCATGAAAAGCAAATCAACCACTTTGCATAATTCATTGATAAAGTCAATTAGTGAACCTGAAGGAAACATTTTATAGGGAGTTTTTTTACTTTACTTTTTTAATAAAGTAACATTTTGCTATGGTATCAAAAATTAGAATATAGTTTTAGGTTGCTAAAATGTTATTAAAAATTGCTTAAATATTCCAAGAGTTCATTGCCCTGGGCACGTTCTTCAATGGAGCAACTCATAAATCCTTTACACTTTAACAGATAAATTTCTGTGATTTGCTGTGAATAAAATTCAGTATATTGAAGCTAAATACCTAATGATGACTTTCTGTGAACTGAATGAAGCTGGTTTAAAATTGAAGGTCCATAGATCTAGGCTTGAAAAGGACTTTGAGGGCATCCAATCCAACACCCTCATTTTGCTCAAGGAAACTGAGGTTGACAGAAGTTTAATGCCTTGCACAATGTTGCAAGGGTAGAATCTTACAGAGGAAATTTAAATATAGTCCACTGACCAGAAAGCTAGGTAGGACATGGGACAACTAGGTGACAGAGTGGATAGAGCACTGGGCTTGATATCAGGAAAACATCTTTGTGAATTCAAATCTGGTCTCCAATACTTACTAGTTATGTGACCCTGGGCTAGTGACTTTACCCTGTTTACCCCAATTCTTATTCTGTAAAATGAGATGGAAAAGAAATTGGCAAACCACTCCAGTATCTTTGCCAAGAAAGCCCCCAAAATGTGGTCATGAAGAGTTGAACACGACTGAAACAACTGAACAACAACAACCACTGAATGGAGGTAGTACTCTTCCCCCCACCCCATTTCTCCCCCATTCTACCACTCTATGTCTCACTCATTGTTAAAACATTTTAGTGCTTTATTGATGCATTGTTTTGCATCTTAGTTATTTCACCAATTTCTTAGCTTCTCCATCTCCTGATCCCCTCCCCAAATAAAGACAAAGAAAAGCTGTTTAGTAAAAGAATGCTATATGCCAAGCTTTTCCAACTAGAGTCAATTCTCTATCCAATGAGACATTGATAATAGTCTTTAGTGAAAATTAGTCAATTAGTAACAACTTAAAAGAATATTTGGCAGGGGTGACATTTAAAGGTGTTTTGGCACAGTGTCCTGTTAGGTTTCCTACATATTTAGGAACATGTATACCAGGAAAGAACATCAGAGTCCCCAGCCTAGCAGTGTAGCAGGATTGTCACTATTATTTATTAGCTATGCTTTTGCACTTTGAAAATCTTAGGATTCTTTATGCTGTCACTTCTCTGACATTTGTCTTATGTTATGATTTAATTGGAAATTGGAAGCAGCTGTTTTTTAATGAAAGAAGTTTTCCAATAAGAGAGAAGAAACTTTTGAAGAACTTAATTTTTCTAATCCCTGGCATGTGAGTGTTATTTTCTCTAGTGTGCAGTTTTACTTAGAATAGGTTTTTTTTTTAAATGAATGAAGTTTATTAAGTATAATAAGATTTTAGGTTGGGAGAGCATAACTATTAAGAAAACTTAATAAAAGGAATTGTTTTAGTGTATTAAAAGGAAAAATCTAGTCTTGGAGAAAAATTATTTTTCTGCTTCTTTTAAAATGGGAAATGTCAGTAAAGACAAGTTTCTAAAAGAAACCTAACCCAGTCTCTCACCTCTGTTTAACTCTGGGTCTAACTCACTATCCATCTTTATTTACTGTCCTAGATATGGATAGACAAGTTTTTATGGTGTCCATATAAATGCATGGTGAAATATATAAACAAAGGACATTCTTTATCCACGTGATCTTTCCTGTGTGAACAGATTGGACAAACGCCTTTAAGTGATTATTATATCTCTCCCAAGAAGTACAACACACACACACAGACACAGACACATAGGAGTTTGATGCAATTAGCACAACATTATCCACAAACAGGAACACCTAGAATACGTTACTATCAATAGTAAATCCCTCTTTAATCAGGACACTGCTCTAGATGTCCTTCAACAGTGCAGCAATAGCTTTAGTGAACATCCATCTTCTTTCATACTTCAATTTTGTTTTATTTCATTTTATTTTGGGCAAGGGAATTGGGGTTAAGTGACTTGCCCAAGGTCACACAGCTAGTAAATATCAAAGTGTCTGATGCCAGATTTGAACTCAGGTTCTCCTGACTCCAGGGTCATTGCTTTATCCACTACACTACCCTAGCTGACCCATGATGTTTATTTTAAGATGGTCATTGAATAAGATTATTTCTGTTCTTTTATCTTCCAAGGACTTTTAAATCATTTTGATGTGTGATTAGGAAGCACCTTTTTTTTTTTTTTTTTTTTTTTTGGTAAAAGGGCCTATAAAGCAGTTTCGTTCCATTTAATTAAAAGCTTTTTTCATAATCAAGAAACAATAAGCACAATGAGATCATATGTTCTCTAATTCTTCCAGTTAAATGAGAAATTACTGAATGAATGAATTTTAAAAAATCATTTATTTAGGGCTTATCAAGTGTCAAGTAATGTGCTAAGTATTGGAGCTGCAACTCCAAAACCAAAAGCCAAACTCATCATGGAGCTTAATATTTTGAGTGGTGATGATACCAATTGGACAGTGGTGGCCTGGGAAGGCTATTTCTGCTTGCAAAGTAACAGGGTTGGGCAATAAGGCAATAAGGGAGAAGAATAATCCTCTATTTTGAGCAGCAACAATATTTGGTTATTTTTTCTGCACTGGAAAACAGAGGAGATGGGGCAGAGAGCATACAAATGGAAAGGTAGGATGACTGGCAGGAGGATAAGTGGGGGGGGGGCGAGAAGAAGAACAAAAAAAGAAAAAAGTTCCATGATAACTTTATTATATATTTAAAAGAAATAGCAAGCAGTACAAAATAGATCTGCTGTTTCATTTAAATAATCTTTTTGTCTATTCTGCTATGTTGCAGAAATGATTATTTTATTTCTTAAGTTCAGAATAAAATGAATAAAAATGGAAAAAAAATACAAAAGGTATCAGGGACAGAACCAGTCTACTATAGTGGACAATGTGAGGCCTATCGCAAACAGAACACAGGGATCCCAGGGTGGAAGTTTTAGAATCTCCTGAGCCTATTTTCCTGAGCAAAGATGTGATCAATTGTTAAATAACATTTGAAAAGTCATGCTGATTCCCTCAATTTGGGAATATATAACTGTAATAAAAATTGCATCTATGTAAGCCTCCCTTCTGGGCTCACTCCTTCAAAGTGCACCGGTACATGTCAATGTTGGCTCCCCAGAGCACTGGCTGTTGTCATTTCCAGATTTCTTGGCATAATCCTGTACGTGGCTATGCTCCTGACGCTAATTCACAAAATCCCAATGGGTGTGCTTCTTGTAAACAATCAATAGATTCAGTTCTTTGGGAAAGTATTTACTCAAATAATATATAAATAAAAATATTTTCATAATATTTTTCTCAAAAACTTAGGGAACATTCTCTGACAAATACATATAGAGTTCATGGGGGGGAGAATGAGTGTAAAAATACATTGGTAGTAAAGGACACATGAAGGCATCTCTGGAGGGTTCTTTGCTATAGGATTTGATGTCAATAATGTGCAAGGTTCTCCTCTAATCTGTTGGGTTCAACGGTGTCTTTGCTGGTTAGGCTACTCAGCTTGTTACTTAAAAGTCTTTTTTTTTCCCCCTTTGCTGTTTCAAAACTAATGGGTTAGACTGGGCAGGTTGATTGGTTATTGAGCACAGGATTTAGTAGGCTTGGGTAGGCAGGTCACTCATTCACTGCACTGTTGGGCATTGGTCTTGAGACAGGGACTGGTGGGTCATTGTGCCACTGGGAAGCTGCTACTAGATAAGGATAAACAGACCACAGGCCTCTGCTCAAGGCACAGTATCTCTTAGGGATCAGTCAGTAGCATGGATTCCCTAGAATTTTCTTTGATAGGCAACTACGATATCATAGCACCTTCAGCCACTGGATCACTTGGATCATGTTGTACTTTCTTTGGCTGGAATGCTACAGGGCTTTCTTTATACAGTGATGATGATCTGTTAGTAAAACAACACTTAATAATCCAGTTGGTAGAGGCCTCAGTTCTTTAGCTTACTCAGAGTCCCAATTCCAGGAGTTGGGGCATGTCTGGGCTCTTCTTTTCAAGTATCCCTTCTTCAAGACCAGTTTCCTAAGCCAAGAACTTCTCTTTGGATTACAGTGATCAGTCCTAAATCAGCTAGTTAAATTTTCCAGAATTCTGTCTATCTATATGCAGGTAAGTGTCTTGGAGTAATGGTAAGAATATAGTCTCTTTCCTAAAGACAGGCTCATAGGATCACAAGCTTTCTCCTCCTCCTCCTCCTCCTTCTTTGTAACTGAATGTCTCAAGCCTAGGCCTTTTTCTAAAGTATTATAGGGTGTTTAGTCTGCATTAAAAGGACTCCTCCTTTATGTTTTATTATCTCTGTCTTTTTACCCCTACTGATCTCTCATCTTTGAAGTCTTAACTACTGTCACATAGAGATGGAAAGCAGGCATATAGATCAGGATGTTCTCTTGGCCATTTTTTATATTAATACAGTTCAGTTTTTTCCCTCTATCTTTGATATCTTCCCTTTCTTTGGATACACCTTCTAGGTTGGTCCCTTAACAACTTCAAAATTATATCATCCCCAGCATAGATCCCTCCTCTATACATTTGAATAAATCTGTGTCATTTTTTCCATTATTTGTTCTATTTAGTGTTATTTCTACTCTCTCTATTCTCACGCCCTGGTCTCTATCGTCATATTGTCTAAATGTGATTGTTCCAGTATCCTCAATGAAGAAAACAGCTCTTTATATTGATTATTATTATATTGACCTTTTCTACTTTTCTCTTGTTTGTAGAGCTCCTTCCATTTTCCCATTTGAATTCCTTTGAGATGATTTTACATTGTTGGATATCTTATCAAGCTTTTTTAAATTTGAAGTTTTAAATTTCACTGATTCAGCTCCGAGTAAATGCTATTCATGATCAATCAACATCCCTCTTCATAAAATTTTACAAACAAGTAAATATTCTAACCTGATGATGTCTTTGGCAGCCCGCTCTTCTTTTAGCAAGTAGATCATATAATGAGGTTAACCAATATTTTCAGGATAAGAGCTTGAATGTAAATAGTAATACAATATCAGATGCCCAGATCACTAAATGTTGTATTCATAATGGATATTTAATTTTAAAAACAGTGAATGTTGATTTTCTACTAAATTTGTGCTCTCTTGCCTTATGTTGGCACAAAAGTAATCCATGAATCTTGGAGATTGTGCCAGCTATGTCTAAATTCTGGCAGGCTTTATCAAGATGAAAAGGGTCTGAGTATGAATTTTATGGCTTGTGTCCAAAGACTTACTTAAATTTGTAGAGAATTTTTATCTGAATGTTCATCTCCAGGTGATGAACTGTTTTGGCTCTAGAAACTCATGAAGACTATCTAGCAAGACTTGTAGACAGTGCAATGTCCTGTGGTACTTAGAGATATTCATATGAACAAAGACATAAATATTTTAAATTATTAAGTGATTATGGTAATTGCTATTCTCTCTCTATATATCTGTGTGTGTGAGAGAGAATACACACATATTTGTATACACACATTCAAATATAACAAAAAAGCATAATTTTAAATCAGAGGTATCAAACATGCACCCCCATAGATTGAATCACGCCCATACCAAGTTAAAACATAATTGGAAAATGTTTAACAAAATTAATAAAAATTCACCAGAACTTAGATCATGTAGTTTTCTAAGTCACTGTGTGATCCAGAGAAACCCTGATGCATGGTTTAGTGGCCCATTTCTATTTGAATTTGACATGACTGTTTTAAAACATTCAGTTAACATCAACTATTATTTACCACATGTGATGAAATAGTTAAATGAATTTCTTTATGTTTTACAATGTTTATTTTTCTTACATAATTTCTGAAGAGAGTCAATATGAATGTCTTCTGAACAATTAATAACAAAATATGGAAACACAATTTGCTATTTCCAAAGCTAAATAAAATCAAACTATTAATGTTTTTCATTCCCATGAGATATTTCTACTTTACAGGTATGTTACTTAGATGTAAAAAAAAAAATACTACTGATCTCTCATCTTTGTTGTCACCTCTTGATTAGAATAAATATAGTCATTCCTTTAGGTCACCTTTTGTAAATTATAGATGAGTATAGTGCAAGTAGGCAAAGAGTGACTTTTCTGATTCCAGATTACTCAAAGAGACTGATTGGGAGAATAAAAGTGTAACTATTTTCACTTTACTATATTCAATTTTTCATTAAAAGTACAAATATATAGGAGAAATAATGATGAAGGTTTTCTAGTTTGCTGCTCTTCACAGGGACTACTATTTAACAATTTTCAAATCAGGTTTGTAACACTCAGAAGTTGTTATCAAGGATAGAGTTATCTTTGATTTGGAGGCATGGGATCATCATTGCCCTGATCCTAGGTTTCCTCTGTTCCTAAGCCTTGAATCAGCATAATTTAGTGTACTTGTGGAAGCTAGGGAGGTGTAGTAGATAATTCAGTAGGCCTGGATTCAGGAAAACCTGAGTTCAAATCCAGTTCAGATACTTAGTAGCTATGTAACCACGGGCAAATCAATTTGCCCTCTGTCTGCCCGAGTTTCCTCACAGAACTTTCTTTTCTAGGTGTTTAAGTGATGTGCTATAGTACCTAAAGGAGAACTTTTTAGGCTACATCTCCAAAGGCCTTGCTTCCCAAGAAAGTGGCTATGGACACTGGGCTGGAAAAACAATTATTTTCCAAAGCCACTTTGCTTTAGGGTCCTAAGGCTGTCTCCATTAAGGACTGGGGGAGATGGTGTTGATGGTTGATTTGGCCTGCCTGGTCCATGATGCCTCCTGTCTCTCCTTTTGATTGTTTCACCTAAGGATGTTTGCCTACTGTATGAGTGGTAGTTGTTTGGTAGTTGTTTTCCAGTTAGTGGAAATGGCTTGTCCCTTCTTCAAAGGAGTTCCTGCTCCAAATGATAGCTATGAGGACTGGTCCACAAGTAAGATCATTGTTTCAAGAGCAGTATACCACTCCCAGGGCTCTTGTGTCTGTTTTTCTATTAGTATTTGGTAAATAATTGTTACTGGTGGTGATAAGGAAGATGACTTCCTTCTCCACTATGGTTTTACACCTCAATGACAGCTTTGGGTACTGGGCTAGATGTATATTCAGTGCCTTCAGGGATATCACTATTCTCAAGGCTCTTGGGTTCAGGGTCATTGGCTGTTTCCATCAGAGTCTGAGTAAAGATGGTGGTTGAGGTGGTAGTAGTGGTTTGACTCATATAGGACACTGCTTCCTGGGTTTCCTTCAGGATCTTCCCTGGTTTCTAGGCTGACATGTCTATACCATAGCTTAAAAAAAAAACAAAACTTGATTTGGAGTCCAGAAGACTAGGATTTAAATTCTACATTTGGCAGGTACTGGGTGTGAAGTCTTCCTCAAACAAATATTTGTTAAGTGCCTACTATGTATCAGGCACTGTACTAAGCCCCCAGGCAACTTTATAAGAATATGAGTTTTAAAACAGGTGTCAACTTTCATTTGTAAAAGGAGGTTCTTCTCTAGGAGTTCTTTATACTAATATAATAATACATATAGACTAAAAAATTAGTTATACACTCAGGTAGTAACTTTCTGCATACAGTTTGTCAACATCTCTATTGACATATTTGAGAAGCCAGGGAAATGGCAAAAGTTCTCATTCCAATTCCTCTACTTACTTGTTCTGTTCTCACTGGAATAATAGGTAAAAAAAAATACATAAAATAGATGATACTACTTTTACTCACCTTAATTCCCTCTATGGCTATTAATACCCCTTACATCGTGATCATAGGATACATTTGAGGGCAAGTTATCTAACAAGTCAAATCTGATCCTTCTTGCAGCAGCTTTTCCCAAAATATATTGCCAGGTCCATTCCTTAGATCTCCACAGTTATTAATGATTAGCCTGCTAGACCTGAATTTTAATATATTTGAATTAATAAATTTTATACTGCATAGTGACCTTCAGTTAACCATTCATGCAGACAAGGCATATTACTTATATCCAACTTCTTCTGCCCTTGTGGTTATAAAATTTACTTCTCTTAACACCTCCTAGGAGCACTTAAAAAAAAGTCATAAAATTGGGAAATGAATATAAAGTGACTGAAAAACCTAAATCATATTTTAATTATTTAAATATCTCTCCCCCCCAAATTTACTTCCACATGGATATTATGCCTTTTTTGTGCTATAAATCGTGAAACATCAACACAGATTGTGTTTTGTTATAGCTCATTTTTAATTTCAGAAAGAAACTTTCACTGGTTACACCCATCTGCTTTTAAGTATTAGTCATATGGCATATATCACACCTGAGTTCTCTTTCTACAGTCCTAGTCCAATTAAAAATGTTTATTTTAACACATAAAATGTTATACAGTTTGATGAGCCTTCTCTTATGGATTATTATAGCCATTATCATCTTCCTTAATCTTCTCAGTTATCTTCCTATCCAATTCAAATAGTTAAGAAACCAATAGGACTCCTCCCTCCCTCCCCCCAAATTTTTAAACCCCCAAAAAACAAAACATTTACCCATTGCACTCCAGGAAGTCTCATAGCTTCTCTCTCTGTGCCTAAACTATTTCATGTTGATTCTTTGCACCCACATAACTGCCCTCCTGGATGAGAAGGTACAGTTGATTTGTAATCCATCTTACTGGGGAGCATTTCCACTTGAGTAACAGCACAGAGCTATTGAAGTATGGAAGTCTATTATGATGCCACAGGGGGAAATTTTCAGCTTCACTCAGTTACTCGAATGTGACATCTACTATATGGCTGCTTTTTCTAATGATGAATACTACAACAAACCCATGCCCACTTATCCTATGCAATTTTATCACATCTTGAGTCATCTACTCAATGTGCTGGGGGCCTCTGTTTTTTTTTTTTTTTCCAAGTATGAAATAGAGATTTATGGTTTCACATAAATTTTTCTTGTGTGTTCTTCTATGTGCATGGAAATTCTTCTTTTGGGATCTTTAAGTTATAATAGGAAAAACCACAACATATTTCACTCTGCTTTTTAAAAAAAGTCAGTTCCATTTTTGAGGTCTTATATGTTGCTTGCTATGCTCAGTGCTGACTTACTCTTTTCTCAAAGAAAATATTCCTGATATGGAGGCAGGAAGCTCTTGTGAAGTCTGAAAGTCTTTGCCTTCTTTCATTCCTGATTCCTGATACATGTTTTATAATACATTTCTTTAGAAAGTTACGTGGGATAAAAGAATGCTGCATTTTCTATAATCAAGAAATCAAAAGAGAAACATTTATTTAGCACCTGCTACATTCTAGATTAGAAGAAGTCTGCATAGTTGATAGACATGATTGTAGGTCTAAAGCTAGAAGAGGCCTCAAAGGCCATGTATTCTAAACTTTTTTTGCAGATGAGGAAACTGAGGCCAAGGAAGGTGAAGTGACTTACCCAATGTCAGACAGATAATAAGGGGAAAATGTGGGATTTGAACCCAGGTAATCTAAGTAGATAGCCAGTTCTCTTCCCACTGTAACTTCTACCTCTAAATTCACAGACCCGGATTAAGTCCTCTCATCCCACCCCCAACACATACCAACTGTGTTACCTTGGGCTAATCTACCACTTTCCATGGATGTTTACTCTTTGGTTAAGATAAGCTAGGTAAAAGAAATTCCATTGGAGAAGATAATCCTTACCAAGTTACCCTATAAAGAAAATTTGAATGGGGTGATTTTCCTAGGACTTGACATATCCTGTGTCTGGTAGAATTTCACTGACATTCTATGGGATTTCTTGTCTAATCAATTATTACTAGAAGACATCATTACCTTGCAATGTAGTGGACCATGTTTGAGTTAAAGCACAAATGAAAGTCTTTCCTCATTCCTTGGATGCATCTATAGCTAGAATATATTCTCAGTGAATCCAATAAATAACTAAAGTTCTAGGAAATGTTAAAAATTTTTAAAGTTTCCATTTCACTTGAGTGATGAAGCATTTATTAAGTACCTACTATGTACCAGATGTTGTGCTAAGTATATCTCCCTGTTAGTGATGGATTATTTAGCATCAATAGTCCAGCTCAGTACAGGCATGGGCAAATTTTCATTTTATCAAATAATGACATAGGATTTAGATCCATTTTTATTGATTATGACCAGGAGCCTGTTCATAGCATCACATTGCTTTTTGGAATGCAACTCTCTCTTCTTATACCCCAAAGCCACACAGTAATAGCTGACTCCATGAGCAGCTATCTGTGAATGGCAATTTTGATTTCTTTAGATGGTTTGAAAGGGTGTTTTAAGTTCTCACTGAAATTAATTCATTCTAAGAAGACAGGTGGTTCTCAAATATTTACTGATTATACTATTTTGCTACAATTCCTTCAGAACATATATTTTCCTTCCCAAATCCCAGGTGCTTGTAAAAACGCTTTTGCTATCATTGATTAAAAAAAAACAAAACAAAACAAAAGTGATTGTGGCCATAGACATATCAACTGATTCTATGATGTCATCCTATATCACAAGTTAGCAATAGAAATAATGGAACTAGTATGACCATCAAAAATCTAAGTATTGTTTCAGATTGCAGTCTGGGCATTGGTGTTCTTTCTGTCAGAGTAGAAATAAATAAAATATTCTAGAACAGAGTTGTCAAACATGCAGCCCACAACCTCCAGAATGCAGCCTGAACCAGATTAAAATACAATTTGGAAATGTTTAACAAACTAAATAAAAGTACAATAAAACAGATAAAGTCACATTTTTAAACCCAATTCACAGCCCACAAGGATGTTTATGTGAGGATTAATGGCCCCTGTTTCTGTTTGAAATTCACACCTCTGTCCTAAAATATAAGTTCATAGCTTTGGGCAATAGATTTTGTTTTCTTGATGCAAGAATTCTCAGAATACCATGTCAGACATCAGTAGTGACTTTCTGAGTGCCGTGGGCACCACGAATATGGTATAGAGAAGGAAGTGAATACCAAAGAGTTCCTTTCATTTCTCATCAGCCAAATCTCATAACTGCTTCAGCAGGTGAAGAGAATGAGTAAGGAATAGTTGCCATGAAGATCAAATTTGACAAATGGCCAAAGTATTTAGGAGCTTTTACGTGTAATTATTGTATGAAGCATGAAGATGGCTCCAATCTTTGTGAATGCAATTTATAAGAAATGGCCGAGCAAATGTATAGTATACACAGATGAGAACACTGGACGAATTGGGAGACCTCAGTTCTAGTACTGACTCTGGTACTTATTAGCTACATGATTAATCATTTTCTACAAAATCTTTAGAAATTGGGTTGTACATGAATCAGGTGTATGATAAGACATGAAAAGAAAATAAACTTAAAAAAATAATGATTTTATCTTCATTTATATAGTCTTTTCTGGAGTATCTTCCCTCTACATTAATGAATCCTTCCTTGCAACAAAGAAAAGAAATTAAGAAAAAAACAAAAACAAACAAAAACAAAACCAACAAAAAACCTCTGTACTTTCTTTTACAGTATATGCAACATTAGGACCTAATATCCCTTTCTCTCTCTGCTCTGCAGAAAGAGGTAGGTTTCTTCATTAAGAGTAATTCTATGAAAATCTTTTGGTATATATTGGGCATTATAGTGGACTAACTCCTACCATCTCATTCTTCTCATCTTTTTCCCCCTAGTGGAGTTCAGGTAAAAAAAAATAGCCCTGGGACAAGTTGCTGTCCTTGTAATTTATCTTTTCTGAATTCCCTGAAAACATCTTTGGGATAACTTCAGTAGCCTACAGGATGGCAGGTCCAGTATCTGTTCATTCTGTTTCCACGTAGTTTGGATTTCTTCCTTTAGATCTCTATATTTGGAAAGGTTTTTTTCCCCCGTGGTATTTTGGAGATCATGAATATTTGGTACAGTGGCATTTAAAAAAAAAGTATCATTCTTACATTATGTTAGCGCTATGTCCAGATGATTATGAGCAACATTTTTTTCCTTTAATAATCTTACAATTTCGGTATAATTTATTTGTTGAATTGAAAAGACAGTTTCGTTCTTATATTTATAATATGGAAATTTGTCCTCTGTTAATTTATGAATGAATGTATGTTTTTGGTGTACAATTCTTGCTACCAGATAGTATTGGTACCTTGAAGAAATAAAAAAAAAAGACATCAATCAAGTCAACAATCATTTATTGAGCACCTACTATGTGTTAAGCACTGGGGATAGAAAGAAAGGGAAAACCTGGTTTTCCAATATTCGTATAATGGAACATAGTTGGTACCGTACTGGGTTGTTGGTGAATGCTACATTTTTATAGTTTTCATGAGATGCTGCACAGTTTGTAATATTTCCTTGAAAAGTATATATTACTCAGTAAGTATGTGTTCCTTGAGGAAAAACTCACTAAATTCTGGTCGTAATGACCTGATATTGAATTGCCATCACCATCTTCTCTGTTATTACAAATAAATCTGTGTAACTTGACCTTTTTTTAAGACTTGTTTGTCATATTTTGAGTGAATGTGGATTTCCCTCCCCTCTGAATGGTCTTTTGATTCTACTTATGGATCTTAGCCATTTCATAGCCACCATTTGGGGCTAAACCACTTTCAGTTATATTAAAAGAAACCATTATCAGCTTTATAATAGCTCAGTGATATGATTATTGTTTGATAAATATTTTTATAACTCATAATCTTTTTGAATCATCTTCTGATAATAGAGTGATGTTTTTTTTAAAACTAGTATTTACTATGGTCCAAGAACTGTGTTAAATGATAGGCATAGTTTGAGCAAATAATTATGCATTTTTTCAGCCCTGTTTCTTTCTACTTGTTTAAAGGAGACAGGGTTTGAATTATCTCCTTTGGTAGTCAAGTTTTCTGTTGTTCATTATGTTAATGGTGCTCAGGTCTTCTTTTTCTTGTTTGTTCTAACTTGTCTTGAACTTCCTGTACCAGTGATATAGAGGATCAGTGATTTTCCACATCTTCTTTTTTCCTGGAGTTCTCTCTCACCTCTGATCGTGACACACACACCTTCTCTTTTTCACTAACCTCCAGTGGCTCCCTGTTACCTCCAGGATCAAAATATTTAGTAGTCCCTTCACAACCTAAACCCTTCCTACCTTTCTAATCTTCTTGTTTCTTTCTCCCTTCCACATACTGATAATTCAATGATATTGGTCTCTTGACAGTTCACTGACCATGCCACTTATTCCATCTCCTGAATGCACATATATTCACTGACTTTTATTTTCATGCCTGGAATTATCTCCCCCCTTATCTCTATTCTCTTGGCTTCATTCAGGCCCCATCTAAAATCCCACCTTCTGCAAGAAGGCTTTCCATGTTTTCTGTAATTATAATGCCTTCCCTCTAAGATTAACTGCAACTTATCCTCTCTCTCTCTCTCTCTCTCTCTCTCTCTCGCTCTCTCTCTCTCTCTCTCTCTCTCTGTCTTTCCCTCCCTCTCTCTTTCTCTCACTCTCTCCTTCTCTCTCTCTCTTTCTATGTCTGTATCTCTCTCTATGTATGTAAGTATGTATGTAGGTTTTTTGCATGTTTTTTTTCTTCCATTTAGACAGTGAACTCCTCAAGAGCATTGATTCCCCACCCCCTGCCACTTTCTTTGTATCTCCAGTGCTTAACACAATGCCTGCCAATGTAGTAGTTACTTAATAAATGATTATTGATTTTGTTGATTATGTATTCTTTACTTCTTCAGCCTGTGTAGTAAAGATTTGGATTGGTATTGAATTACTGATTTTGTTCATTAGTCACTCATAGTAGTAGTAGAAGTAGTAAGTATGTACCATAATACATGTATAACCCTACACTTATGTCCATAAAATTTTTAAAGATCCAGTGGAAGGCATAATAGATAGATCATGTATGGAATATTTATGGAAAGGCCTGAACAAACAAATTATTTGCATATTGAATCTGCACTGGGAATGTGACTTCTTGAGGGCAAGGAATGTGATTTTACCCTTCTTTGTAGCCTCAGTGCTTAGAGAAATACTCGGTGAATGTAAATGCTAGTTGACTGAGAGAATTTCCAATTGGCAACCTTCTCAGGAGTACCCATAGACTGAGAGTTTAATAAATCAAGAAGTTGTGAGCAGCATCAATGGAGGAAAAACTACATTGATAAGAAAATTGAACTCTCCGAGTATTGGAATATGGACATACTAAGCATTGATAGCTTATGAACAAGTTTTGTTGTCACTTTTGTGTCACTTCCATTAAAACACAACTGGATCAACATTAGTCCATCATAATTGATCATAACCAATTTTACTCTCCAGTAGCCTGAGGCATAGATTATAAACAGGGACTTCTGAAACTCTATTTGATTTTTTTAAGGAGGGAAGACTCCATGCCACACGCACTTCCTCTGACCCCATCCAATTTATCTGGTGTTTATTTCTTCCTTCATGGTACCTTGTTTTACCGTTTTGTTAAATGTGTAAAGTTCTTATCTTTCTAACTAGATTTTAAGATACTAGAAGATAGGGACTTTGTCTCATCTTTTTGAATCCCTCGTCATGATGAGCATATATTGGATATTTAGAAAATATTTGTTGATACCGTGGGTGATAAAAACAAACACTTTACATCAGCATGAAAAGAATTAATGTTTTCAGCTTTAAAACAGTGCTCCATTTCCTATCACGGGGTTCTGGACACCCTCGGTGCCTATTACATGTACATGGATTTGATTTTATTGAATTACAAAACAGTACATCAAAAAATGGAATTAATCCCTTAACTCTAAGTAGGAAAACAAGGAAATCAAATTACATGGAATTTAACATTAGACTTTTGTAGGCTTATTTTATGTAGTCCATGAAACTTGGTCTATGGAGGGAGGCCATCACTTAGAGAAAGAATAAAGTAAAACATTGGTTTTGGCACCAAAGCAAATAATTGGACAGTTATATCTCACAAAATCAGAATATCATGGGTTTATTTTTATATCATGAAAAAAAAAACAGTTGGGGCAATTGAGGGCCCCCTGACAAATTTATGTATGCCTATCAATATGTTCAATCTTCAAAACTCATAGGATTTACATTTGAACATAATTTAACATTGCATATTAATATATAAAGTAACAGACATTTGCTATATCGATATTCTTACTATATTTTTTCTACATAAAGTATTTATTAATTAAACTGCCCAGTTGAGGAATTCCTTCATGGGAGCCATTCCGATGAGCAGATTAGAGAAATCCCCCTGACTTCTCTTGTTTACTTTTACATTTATATATATTTAATACGCAGCATAAAATCCATGGCACATTGGTTAGGTGTTTAATAAATGCTTTTTTGAATTGTATTAAATAACTATTTCTTTTTTATCATAGACTGGAAACGAGTTTATGATTTGTGTTTCAACAATATAGGTAGTTGTGTCTTAGAACATTCACATAGGTTTACTGCCTTAGGGAAAGATATAAAGTGAAACCATGTTGGCATACCCACATTGCAAATAGTATCGTAGTGCTTTTTGCTGGATTTTGATAGTATCTGGTTTGTTTTATGGATTGCATGTGGGTATATATAGAAAGGGAAGTGAATCATGTCAGGGAAAAGCAAACTTGTAGTTTACCCCTTGAGCAGGATTTTAAAAGACATTTTTCATTCTTTTCAGATAATGTGTGTGTGTGACAATATAGAATCTGGAATAGGTTTTTAAAACCAGTTAAAATGTCTTTCCCATATAGACTTGCCCAGAGCAAAAATAAATGTTATGGAACTATAAGAAGTAT
Organism: Vombatus ursinus; assembly: GCF_900497805.2. Classification (NCBI taxonomy): domain Eukaryota; kingdom Metazoa; phylum Chordata; class Mammalia; order Diprotodontia; family Vombatidae; genus Vombatus; species Vombatus ursinus. The sequence continues at coordinate 36,514,758 of NW_020954599.1, read as the reverse complement.
TTTCAAACACTTATTTTTCCTCAAATAGACCTGCCCTGGAGGTATGGATGCAGTTGCAGATGTATATACAGTTGCATTTTGATCGAAACAATACGGAGCAGATTCTTCTCCTGTGAATGTCAAGACGAATTCTCCAGTGGAGTCACAACGAATGATAATCTCATTTTTTGTGCACGTTCAAGAACTTAGTAGTATTTCAAATCCGTAGGCATTAAAATAGTGTTTTCAAAGTTAACAAATAACAAAGTTAAATCTCTGCTACAGTTTTTTATTTTATTTTCTACTACCTCTAAATTAAATTCAAAATTTCCACATTCAGCTCTTTTTCCATGTTCTAGCCTTTTAAGAGCTCTGGTATTTTTAGAGAATGATTGTTTTAGACTCCTAAGTATTTTTACTCCAGAATAGAGTTTTCCTCTCAGTTTGCAAAACAGTTCATTATTTGTTCACAATTAAACTGACAGAGGCAAATTTTGATGTAGAAATTTCAGTAAATGTTGAAGTATGGAAAATGAGATAGGAAGAGATGACATGACATTTTAAGTGTTTATAATCATGGACACTGGAATAATTAATAGTTAATGAATAGAGAGGCTAGAAACAGAGATTTGGGAAGGATATATACTTCAAATCTCAATTTCTGTCCTTTTTACATGGTTCTTTCATGTAATTGAATGATTTTCTCATGAGTCAAAGACATTTTAATACACATGTGTGTGTCTATTAAGTAATGAATGCATACTACAAGGTTGTTCATAATATATTTCTATTGTGACTAATGATCTATTTGAAAGAAAAATAGGATGCTTCCTCTTTTTTGTCCTGCCCTTTTTCTTTCTCTTTCACACTCATACGTTTATGCATTTTTACATCCTTTCCAAGATGGAGCTACCTGATTTGACTACTTATTTAACATATTATCCTATGAATTTCAAGATGAATTCTCAACAAATAATAATTTCATTCTTTGTGCACATTCAGGAATTTATATACTAGAATAATGGCAGATAAAGATGGTTTAGAAAGTTCATGGGTAATTAGAAGTTTCTTAATTTCTGCTTAAATAAAATCCCAATGTAGAAAGTGCTTAATTATTAACAAACCGAGAGGGCATAAGTGATAAATATAATCCAAAATAGCAGAAAATAAAAAAAAATCTTGATTTGTGTTTGGAATTTTTTCTAATTTGTAATTAAATATAGTTAAATATGATGGTCCAAGGACAGAGTTTTAAAAGGAATGTTGAGTTTCCAAAGAAGGAAAAAGAAGACAGGTGGATGGCTTATTTGAGATTAAACAGTCTACTATTTTGAAAAAAAAAGATAAAGTATAAATATTGAACATAGTCATTTATGTCCAGGACATTTTCTCCCCAAAAGGATGTGCTGAATTTCTATGATGTGGTTTGCTTGTTATCCTGCTAGGAGAGCATGAAAAGCACAAATAGATAAACATGGTTTAAAGGCCACAGCTATGAAGCAGAATGTATACAGAGAACAAAGAAAAGAGCAGCTCAGGGGATTTCTATGGGCAGAAGCCAGAGATGTTACTGAGACGGTTCAGGTAGCTTCATGAAGAGCATTTTTGATCTGGAACCAAGAGGTAGTTCTGGGACCCAGACCAAAAAGCATCTTGCTTCTCCAATGACCAAAGGAGATAAAAGAAACTGCTCAGCTTTTGGACTGTGGTGAGAGTATGGGCAAAGAAACAAGGCAGGAAAGTTACCCCAAAGATGAGGAGTGCCTGAAAAGATTGAAATAGGGAGTCCCTAGAAGAGCCTGAGCACTTCATTAAACTAAATCCCAATAAACTGAACCCATTCAGAAGGTAAATATTATGCAACTGTGCACCTGTACACGTTCTCTAGATATAGTCTGTGTCCTGAGATTTTCTCACATTAGAGTAAAATGACTTCTTCATCTTAAAATGGCAGACCCCATATAGTCTGTTGCCATAGATGTTGCTATAGGATAAGTAATTGGAAAGAAAGCTTTTAAAACTAGGGCATCCACATGAAGAGAAACTTCTTACTCACCACAGTAGCAGGTTCTCCAACTATTAATAAACTGTATATTTCTCTCAGTGGGTATGATCCATAAACACTGATATCTTATATACCCACAAGGCAATTAAAATACTTTATTTTTCATCTATGGAATAAAGAAAAGCATTTCCATAACATAGCATAATAAAAAGAGATGATTGTACATGAAACCGCAAACCTACTTTGTATAACTGGCTACTCCTTTTTAAATATATAACAAAATTATCATATAAATTACTTTTTCTTTTTTTTATTCCCTCCCCCCACCCTCGAAATGGCCACCATTAGACACATACACACATGCACATGTGTGTGTATGTAAGTATGTAAAACTACTGTGTACATATGTCTGTTTATCACTTCTATCCCTGGACACAGATAGCATCTTTCTTCATATGTCCTTTGTAGTTAATTTGGGTATTTTTAATAGTCAAATAACTTATTCACTCCAAGTAATTCTTAAAACGGTATTGTTCTTATTGCATACAATGTTCTCTTGGTTTTGCTCATTTTACTCTTCATTATTTCGTACAAGTCTTTTCACATTTTTGTAAGATCATTGAACTCATTATTTATTACAGCACGGTAGTATTCCATCACAATTATATACCACAACTTGTTCAGCCATTCCCCAATTGATGGGCATCCCTGCAATTTCCAGTTCTCTGACACCACAAAGAGTAGCTGCTATAATCATTTTAGAACATATAGATTTTTATCCTCTTTCCCTAATCGTCTTTGGAAATAGACCTAGTAGTGGCATTGCTAGGTCAAAGGGTAAGGGCAATTTAATAACTCTTTGGGCATAATTTTAGATTACTCTCCAAAATGTTTGTATCAGTTCACAATTCCACCAATAATGAATTAGTGTCCCAATTTTTCCACATTACCTTCAACATTTTTTGTTTTCCCTTCAATCATTTTAGCCAATCTGGTAGGTATAAAATGATATCTCAAGGTTGTCTTAATTTGCATTAGAACATGTTTTCATATGACTATAAATTATTTTGATTTCTTCATTGGAAAAACTGCCTTTTCATATCCTTTGACCATTTATCAACTGAGGAATGACTTGTGTTCTTATAGATCTGACAATTTTGAAATATTTCTAACCTTTCATAACCTAGGACGTATGAGACTTCTGCATGGGTTCAACTTGTCTCAGGGTCATGAGGCAAACTTGACAAACAGTAGGAGCATATTGGGCAAAGATATTATTGCTTTTGAACTAAATATAGCATGGTAAAGTTATGTATAGCCCATTTAAAAATGACCTTCTATAGTAAAGCACATGGTACCCCATCTGTGAGAATGAGTGGCAGCCGTATTCCTGTATAGTGTGAATATCCTGTAGGATAATAATTGTACCTCAGCTCAACTCCTGTTTGCCTCGTGTGGATACCTCTATTAGATCTAGTGACTATACACACATATACATACATACATACATGTGCACAATACATATATGCATACATATATATATATATATATATATATATACATGCATATATACTTATGTGTGTATATGTTGTTATTGTTCAGTCATGTTTAACTATTTATGACCCTATGTGGGGTTTTCTTGGCAAAGATACTGGAGTGGTTTGTCATTTCCTTCTCCAGCTCCTCTTACAGATGAGGAACTGAGTCGAAGGTTAAATGACTTTCCTAGGGTCACACAACTTGTAAGTATCTGAGACCAGATTTGAACTCATGAAGATAAGTCTTCCTGACTCCAAGTCTTGCACTCTATCCACTCCACTACCTAGTTGCTATCTATCTATCTCTCTTCTATCTATCTATCCACACACATACATATGTGTATATGCCCAGGTATAAACATACCTGCATATATATGTATATATAAAATTATAATTGTTTGCTTATAGTCTCTCTTATTTGTGGAATCTTGTTCTTATTTGTTGGTACCATAATAATATGTCTGTCTTGCCTTATGAAAAGTCCAAAAGATATCCATGTCCACTGTTTACCCTGTACCTCAGGCCTAACCGAGGAGAGGTTGGGTCTCCTGTTTCCAAAGAGAGATCAACATCTCTTCCCAATGCACCACCTGCACTGTCATAAGACATAAGAGACACTGATTTTCTTTGTTTATAATGAGACACTGGACATATTTGACAATGCAAGGGGTGGAGGGAAGAGAAGAGCAAGCATTTATTAAGTCTCTAACATACAGTCAGCGCCGTGCTAAGCACTTTACAAATATTAACTCCTTTGAGCCTCACAACAGTCCTTTAAGTTAGGTGCTATTATTTTGCTATTTTGTAGCTGAGGAAACTGAAGTAGGCAGAAATCATTTCCCAGGGTCACGAAAGTGATGTTGAATTTGAACTCAGGTCTTTCTGACTTCAGGCCCATTGTTCTATGCATTATACCACTTATCTGGATGGGAGGAACTCAGTTGGAAAGAAAATGCTATAAACAAACATTGACCATTTTGGCTATAACTGAGGGATGGGCTTCTTTCTTTCCTTCCTTCTTTCTTTCCTTCTTTCTTTCTTTCTTTCTTTCTTTCTTTCTTTCTTTCTTTCTTTC